>NW_028122693.1:0-119454 GCF_965194805.1 Balaenoptera borealis | reverse complement strand
GGTGTTGGGACAGGCACAGGTCACTCTATTTTCCCATCAGGAAGAAGAATTAACCACAGGCTCAGCCTGCCCCCCGGAACCAGAACAGGGCCTGAAGCCATCCTGCGCTTTTGCGGCCAGCTCCCAAAAAAGCGAGTTGTAAAATGGAGGTTCAGGGCACTGCAATTCACAAACCTGCAGAGTTATAAATGATAACTCTCGTCCACAAATATATTGAGGGAAGGCAAAGAAGAGGATTTGAAATCAAGGCAGAATTGCACGAAACAGATTTCAAGAGGTAGATACGAATCGCCTTTAAAGCACATGAAAAGCGGCAAAACGTTGACAATGATGCCCTTGGCCAAAAAGGGCGTATGCGTTTTTTCCTGAATATATTCAGGAAAAAATGCATACGCCCTTTTTGGCCAACCAAGCAACCTGGAAAGGCAAATCAGCGCTACAGAGAAGTCTCGCTTCCCATCGGTCAAAAGGGCCATGCTGAAAAAAGTGTCAAAACCAGAAATGCAGGACAGGCCATGGAGAAATGGGAGCCTTGCTACACTGATGGGCGGGATGTAAATTGCCAACAGCCACTCTGGAGAAGTGTACGGTGTGTCCTGAAACATCTGAAAAACACAGCTTAGAGAGCATAGGGCACTTCCACTCATGGGGGTATAAATTGGGAAAATGAAAAATCAGCAAGACACAAGCACCCCAAAGTTGAGGGCTGCTCTGTTGACAAGGACCTCCACTTCATTCCACCTTAAATATCCCAGGAAAGAGAAAAATGGATAAAGAAGTTGTGGTCCTTATGTACAATGGAATATCACTCAGCCATGAAATCAATGTCATAAGGTTAGTAGCAGCATGATGAGTGGATTTAGGTACGACGATTCTAAGTGAAATAAGTCACACAGAAAAGGACACTTCTCATAAGGTATCACTTATAGAGGGAATGTAAAAACCGTTACACTTGAACTGAATTACAAAACAGAACAGAGTCACACATGCAGAAAACACACTATGGCTGCTTAACGGGAAAGGTGAGGTGGGGTGATACATAAAACAAGGGTATCAAATTAGCTCAGATACCGTTCCATAAACCCAATATGTAGTAGACAAGACCTACTCCTTGCTCAGAGAACTGGACTCAACACGCCCTATTCACCGCACAAGAATATATCTGACTAGTAATAATCTTAAAACCTATGTATTGATATCTCTCTGTTAGTGTGTCAAGTGGGTGTAAAGCGGCATAAACACAGCCGTGAAAAGCAGCAAAACCCCATTATGAAAATAAATTACTTTGAAAAACCCATGAAACAACGACAGTGAAAGAGATAGAAATTCTTACACAATGAGTTCAGGGGCTGTGATGCAACCTGGATTGACCATATCTAGACCCACAGCTGGATGAGACATAAGGGTGGACACTCTTGGGGCTGAGAGGTTTGGTGAGGTTGGGTGAGCAAACGCAGACCCTTTAAAGTAATACTGCGTGGTACCCATCGCATGGGTCCCAAATCTCCAGGTTCAAGGGCATCTTCCTACATCGAAAACATGCATGAGAAACCCAGAAGATGGTACACCGTGTGATGGGGAAAGGTTTCTAAAACGCACCTCATTTCTCATCTCCTTGTGCCCGGGTTCGCCATTCCAGCCGCTTTACTAGCAATCTCCCTACTTGGAGCATCAGCACCTTTAACCTCCTGTTCCGTACAGGTTGCAATTTGTCCTGAGGATGAACGGGAAGACGGGGAACCAATGAGAGACTAGTTCTTGGTGTGGACACAGGCACAGGTCACTCTATTTTCCCATCAGGAAGAAGAATTAACCACAGGCTCAGCCTTCCCCCCGGAACAAGAACAGGGCGTGAATCCATCATGCGCTTTTGTGGCCAGCTCCCAAAAAAGCGAGTTGTAAAATGGAGCTTCAGGGCACTGCAAATCACAAACCTGCAGAGTTATAAATGATAACTCTCGTCCACAAATATATTGAGGGAAGGCAAAGAAGAGGTTTTGAAATCAAGGCAGAATTGCAGGAAACAGATTTCAGGAGGTAGATTCGAATCGCCTTTAAAGCACATGAAAAGCGGGAAAACGTAGACAATGATTCCCTTGGCCAAAAAGGGCGTATGCGTTTTTTCCTGAATATATTCAGGAAAAAACGCATACGCCCTTTTTGGCCAACCAAGCAACCTGGAAAGGCAAATCAGGGCTACAAAGAAGACTCGCTACCCATCGGTCAAAAAGGCCATGCTGAAAAAAGTGTCAAAACCAGAAATGCGGGACAGGCCATGGAGAAATGGGAGCCTTGCTACACTGATGGGCGGGATGTAAATTGCCAACAGACACTCTGGAGAAGTCTACGGTGAGTCCTGAAACATCTAAAATACACAGCTTGGAGAGCATAGGGCACTTCCACTCACGGGGGTATAAATTGGGAAAATGAAAAATCAGCAAGACACAAGCACCCCAAAGTTTAGGGCTGCTCTGTTGACAAGGACCTCCACTTCATTCCACCTTAAATATCCCAGGAAAGAGAAAAATGGATAAAGAAGTTGTGGTCCTTATGTACAATGGATATCACTCAGCCATGAAATAAATGTCATAAGGCTAGTAGCAGCATGATGAGTGGATTTAGGTACGACGATTCTAAGTGAAATAAGTCACACAGAAAAGGACACTTCTCATAAGGTATCACTGATAGAGGGAATGTAAAAACCGTTACACTTGAACTGAATTACAAAACAGAACAGAGTCACACATGCAGAAAACACACTATGGCTGCTTAACGGGAAAGGTGAGGTGGGGTGATACATAAAACAAGGGTTTCAAATTAGCTCAGATACCGTTCCATAAACCCAATATGTAATAGACAAGACCTACTCCTTGCTCAGAGAACTGGACTCAACACGCCCTATTCACCGCACAAGAATATATCTGACTAGGAATAATCTTAAAACCTATGTATTGATATCTCTCTGTTAGTGTGTCAAGTGGGTGTAAAGCGGCATAAACACAGCCGTGAAAAGCAGCTAAACCCCATTGTGAAAGTAAATTACTTTGAAAAACCCATGAAACAACGACAGTGAAAGAGATAGAAATTCTTACACAATTAGTTCAGGGGCTGTGATGCAAACTGGATTGACCATATCTAGACCCACAGCTGGATGAGACATAAGGGTGGACACTCTTGGGGCTGAGAGGTTTGGTGAGGTTGGGTGAGCAAACGCAGACCCTTTAAAGTAATCCTGCGTGGTACCCATCGCATGGGTCCCAAATCTCCAGGTTCAAGGGCATCTTCCTACATCGAAAACATGCATGAGAAACCCAGAAGATGGTACACCGTGTGATGGGGAAAGGTTTCTAAAACGCACCTCACTTCACATCTCCTTGTGCCCGGGTTCGCCATTCCAGCCGCTTTACTAGCAATCTCCCTACTTGGAGCATCAGCACCTTTAACCTCCTGTTCCGTACAGGTTGCAATTTGTCCTGAGGATGAACGGGAAGACGGGGAACCAACGAGAGACTAGCTCTTGGTGTTGGGACAGGCACAGGTCACTCTATTTTCCCATCAGGAAGAAGAATTAACCACAGGCTCAGCCTGCCCCCCGGAACCAGAACAGGGCCTGAAGCCATCCTGCGCTTTTGCGGCCAGCTCCCAAAAAAGCGAGTTGTAAAATGCAGGTTCAGGGAGCTGCAATTCACAAACCTGCAGAGTTATAAATGATAACTCTCGTCCACAAATATATTGAGGGAAGGCAAAGAAGAGGATTTGAAATCAAGGCAGAATTGCAGGAAACAGATTTCAGGAGGTAGATACGAATCGCCTTTAAAGCACATGAAAAGCGGCAAAACGTTGACAATGATGCCCTTGGCCAAAAAGGGCGTATGCGTTTTTTCCTGAATATATTCAGGAAAAAACGCATACGCCCTTTTTGGCCAACCAAGCAACCTGGAAAGGCAAATCAGCGCTACAGAGAAGTCTCGCTTCCCATCGGTCAAAAGGGCCGTGCTGAAAAAAGTGTCAAAACCAGAAATGCAGGACAGGCCATGGAGAAATGGGAGCCTTGCTACACTGATGGGCGGGATGTAAATTGCCAACAGCCACTCTGGAGAAGTGTACGGTGTGTCCTGAAACATCTGAAAAACACAGCTTAGAGAGCATAGGGCACTTCCACTCATGGGGGTATAAATTGGGAAAATGAAAAATCAGCAAGACACAAGCACCCCAAAGTTGAGGGCTGCTCTGTTGACAAGGACCTCCACTTCATTCCACCTTCAATATCCCAGGAAAGAGAAAAATGGATAAAGAAGTTGTGGTCCTTATGTACAATGGAATATCACTCAGCCATGAAATCAATGTCATAAGGTTAGTAGCAGCATGATGAGTGGATTTAGGTACGACGATTCTAAGTGAAATAAGTCACACAGAAAAGGACACTTCTCATAAGGTATCACTTATAGAGGGAATGTAAAAACCGTTACACTTGATATGAATTACAAAACAGAACAGAGTCACACATGCAGAAAACACACTATGGCTGCTTAACGGGAAAGGTGAGGTGGGGTGATACATAAAACAAGGGTATCAAATTAGCTCAGATACCGTTCCATAAACCCAATATGTAGTAGACAAGACCTACTCCTTGCTCAGAGAACTGGACTCAACACGCCCTATTCACCGCACAAGAATATATCTGACTAGTAATAATCTTAAAACCTATGTATTGATATCTCTCTGTTAGTGTGTCAAGTGGGTGTAAAGCGGCATAAACACAGCCGTGAAAAGCAGCAAAACCCCATTATGAAAATAAATTACTTTGAAAAACCCATGAAACAACGACAGTGAAAGAGATAGAAATTCTTACACAATGAGTTCAGGGGCTGTGATGCAACCTGGATTGACCATATCTAGACCCACAGCTGGATGAGACATAAGGGTGGACACTCTTGGGGCTGAGAGGTTTGGTGAGGTTGGGTGAGCAAACGCAGACCCTTTAAAGTAATACTGCGTGGTACCCATCGCATGGGTCCCAAATCTCCAGGTTCAAGGGCATCTTCCTACATCGAAAACATGCATGAGAAACCCAGAAGATGGTACACCGTGTGATGGGGAAAGGTTTCTAAAACGCACCTCATTTCTCATCTCCTTGTGCCCGGGTTCGCCATTCCAGCCGCTTTACTAGCAATCTCCCTACTTGGAGCATCAGCACCTTTAACCTCCTGTTCCGTACAGGTTGCAATTTGTCCTGAGGATGAACGGGAAGACGGGGAACCAACGAGAGACTAGCTCTTGGTGTTGGGACAGGCACAGGTCACTCTATTTTCCCATCAGGAAGAAGAATTAACCACAGGCTCAGCCTGCCCCCCGGAACCAGAACAGGGCCTGAAGACATCCTGCGCTTTTGCGGCCAGCTCCCAAAAAAGCGAGTTGTAAAATGGAGGTTCAGGGCACTGCAAATCACAAACCTGCAGAGTTATAAATGATAACTCTCGTCCACAAATATATTGAGGGAAGGCAAAGAAGAGGATTTGAAATCAAGGCAGAATTGCAGGAAACAGATTTCAGGAGGTAGATTCGAATCGCCTTTAAAGCACATGAAAAGCGGGAAAACGTAGACAATGATTCCCTTGGCCAAAAAGGGCGTATGCGTTTTTTCCTGAATATATTCAGGAAAAAACGCATACGCCCTTTTTGGCCAACCAAGCAACCTGGAAAGGCAAATCAGGGCTACAAAGAAGACTCGCTACCCATCGGTCAAAAAGGCCATGCTGAAAAAAGTGTCAAAACCAGAAATGGGGGACAGGCCATGGAGAAATGGGAGCCTTGCTACACTGATGGGCGGGATGTAAATTGCCAACAGACACTCTGGAGAAGTCTACGGTGAGTCCTGAAACATCTAAAAAACACAGCTTGGAGAGCATAGGGCACTTCCACTCACGGGGGTATAAATTGGGAAAATGAAAAATCAGCAAGACACAAGCACCCCAAAGTTTAGGGCTGCTCTGTTGACAAGGACCTCCACTTCATTCCACCTTAAATATCCCAGGAAAGAGAAAAATGGATAAAGAAGTTGTGGTCCTTATGTACAATGGATATCACTCAGCCATGAAATAAATGTCATAAGGCTAGTAGCAGCATGATGAGTGGATTTAGGTACGACGATTCTAAGTGAAATAAGTCACACAGAAAAGGACACTTCTCATAAGGTATCACTGATAGAGGGAATGTAAAAACCGTTACACTTGAACTGAATTACAAAACAGAACAGAGTCACACATGCAGAAAACACACTATGGCTGCTTAACGGGAAAGGTGAGGTGGGGTGATACATAAAACAAGGGTTTCAAATTAGCTCAGATACCGTTCCATAAACCCAATATGTAATAGACAAGACCTACTCCTTGCTCAGAGAACTGGACTCAACACGCCCTATTCACCGCACAAGAATATATCTGACTAGGAATAATCTTAAAACCTATGTATTGATATCTCTCTGTTAGTGTGTCAAGTGGGTGTAAAGCGGCATAAACACAGCAGTGAAAAGCAGCTAAACCCCATTATAAAAATAAATTACTTTGAAAAACCCACGAAACAAACACAGTGAAAGAGATAGAAATTCTTACACAATGCGTTCAGGGGCTGTGATGCAACCTGGATTGACCATATCTAGACCCACAGCTGGATGAAACATAAGGGTGGACACTCTTGGGGCTGAGAGGTTTGGTGAGGTTGGGTGAGCAAACGCAGACCCTTTAAAGTAATACTGCGTGGTACCCATCGCATGGGTCCCAAATCTCCAGGTTCAAGGGCATCTTCCTACATCGAAAACATGCATGAGAAACCCAGAAGATGGTACACCGTGTGATGGGGAAAGGTTTCTAAAACTCACCTCATTTCTCATCTCCTTGTGCCCGGGTTCGCCATTCCAGCCGCTTTACTAGCAATCTCCCTACTTGGAGCATCAGCACCTTTAACCTCCTGTTCCGTACAGGTTGCAATATGTCCTGAGGATGAACGGGAAGACGGGGAACCAATGAGAGACTAGCTCTTGGTGTGGACACAGGCACAGGTCACTCTATTTTCCCATCAGGAAGAAGAATTAAGCACAGGCTCAGCCTTACCCCCGGAACCAGAACAGGGTGTGAAACCATCAAGCGCTTTTGCGGCCAGCTCCCAAAAAAGCAAGTTGTAAAATGGAGCTTCAGGTCACTGCAATTCACAAACCTGCAGAGTTATAAATGATAACTCTCGTCCACAAATATATTGAGGGAAGGCAAAGAAGAGGATTTGAAATCAAGGCAGAATTGCAGGAAACAGATTTCAGGAGGTAGATTCGAATCGCCTTTAAAGCACATGAAAAGCGGCAAAACGTTGACAATGATGCCCTTGGCCAAAAAGGGCGTATGCGTTTTTTCCTGAATATATTCAGGAAAAAACGCATACGCCCTTTTTGGCCAACCAAGCAACCTGGAAAGGCAAATCAGCGCTACAGAGAAGTCTCGCTTCCCATCGGTCAAAAGGGCCATGCTGAAAAAAGTGTCAAAACCAGAAATGCAGGACAGGCCATGGAGAAATGGGAGCCTTGCTACACTGATGGGCGGGATGTAACTTGCCAACAGCCACTCTGGAGAAGTGTACGGTGTGTCCTGAAATATCTGAAAAACACAGCTTAGAGAGCATAGGGCACTTCCACTCATGGGGGTATAAATTGGGAAAATGAAAAATCAGCAAGACACAAGCACCCCAAAGTTGAGGGCTGCTCTGTTGACAAGGACCTCCACATCATTCCACCTTCAATATCCCAGGAAAGAGAAAAATGGATAAAGAAGTTGTGGTCCTTATGTACAATGGAATATCACTCAGCCATGAAATCAATGTCATAAGGTTAGTAGCAGCATGATGAGTGGATTTAGGTACGACGATTCTAAGTGAAATAAGTCACACAGAAAAGGACACTTCTCATAAGGTATCACTGATAGAGGGAATGTAAAAACCGTTACACTTGAACTGAATTACAAAACAGAACAGAGTCACACATGCAGAAAACACACTATGGCTGCTTAACGGGAAAGGTGAGGTGGGGTGATACATAAAACAAGGGTATCAAATTAGCTCAGATACCGTTCCACAAACCCAATATGTAGTAGACAAGACCTACTCCTTGCTCAGAGAACTGGACTCAACACGCCCTATTCACCTCACAAGAATATATCTGACTAGTAATAATCTTAAAACCTATGTATTGATATCTCTCTGTTAGTGTGTCAAGTGGGTGTAAAGCGGCATAAATACAGCCGTGAAAAGCAGCTAAACCCCATTATGAAAATAAATTACTTTGAAAAACCCATGAAACAACGACAGTGAAAGAGATAGAAATTCTTACACAATGAGTTCAGGGGCTGTGATGCAACCTGGATTGACCATATCTAGACCCACAGCTGGATGAGACATAAGGGTGGACACTCTTGGGGCTGAGAGGTTTGGTGAGGTTGGGTGAGCAAACACAGACCCTTTAAAGTAATACTGCGTGGTACCCATCGCATGGGTCCCAAATCTCCAGGTTCAAGGGCATCTTCCTACATCGAAAACATGCATGAGAAACCCAGAAGATGGTACACCGTGTGATGGGGAAAGGTTTCTAAAACGCACCTCACTTCTCATCTCCTTGTGCCCGGGTTCGCCATTCCAGCCGCTTTACTAGCAATCTCCCTACTTGGAGCATCAGCACCTTTAACCTCCTGTTCCGTACAGGTTGCAATTTGTCCTGAGGATGAACGGGAAGACGGGGAACCAACGAGAGACTAGCTCTTGGTGTTGGGACAGGCACAGGTCACTCTATTTTCCCATCAGGAAGAAGAATTAACCACAGGCTCAGCCTGCCCCCCGGAACCAGAACAGGGCCTGAAGCCATCCTGCGCTTTTGCGGCCAGCTCCCAAAAAAGCGAGTTGTAAAATGGAGGTTCAGGGCGCTGCAATTCACAAACCTGCAGAGTTATAAATAATAACTCTCGTCCACAAATATATTGAGGGAAGGCAAAGAAGAGGATTTGAAATCAAGGCAGAATTGCAGGAAACAGATTTCAGGAGGTAGATACGAATCACCTTTAAAGCACATGAAAAGCGGAAAAACGTTGACAATGATGCCCTTGGCCAAAAAGGGCGTATGCGTTTTTTCCTGAATATATTCAGGAAAAAACGCATACGCCCTTTTTGGCCAACCAAGCAACCTGGAAAGGCAAATCAGCGCTACAGAGAAGTCTCGCTTCCCATCGGTCAAAAGGGCCATGCTGAAAAAAGTGTCAAAACCAGAAATGCAGGACAGGCCATGGAGAAATGGGAGCCTTGCTACACTGATGGGCGGGATGTAAATTGCCAACAGCCACTCTGGAGAAGTGTACGGTGTGTCCTGAAACATCTGAAAAACACAGCTTAGAGAGCATAGGGCACTTCCACTCATGGGGGTATAAATTGGGAAAATGAAAAATCAGCAAGACACAAGCACCCCAAAGTTGAGGGCTGCTCTGTTGACAAGGACCTCCACTTCATTCCACCTTCAATATCCCAGGAAAGAGAAAAATGGATAAAGAAGTTGTGGTCCTTATGTACAATGGAATATCACTCAGCCATAAAATCAATGTCATAAGGTTAGTAGCAGCATGATGAGTGGATTTAGGTACGACGATTCTAAGTGAAATAAGTCACACAGAAAAGGACACTTCTCATAAGGTATCACTTATAGAGGGAATGTAAAAACCGTTACACTTGAACTGAATTACAAAACAGAACAGAGTCACACATGCAGAAAACACACTATGGCTGCTTAACGGGAAAGGTGAGCTGGGGTGATACATAAAACAAGGGTATCAAATTAGCTCAGATACCGTTCCATAAACCCAATATGTAGTAGACAAGACCTACTCCTTGCTCAGAGAACTGGACTCAACACGCCCTATTCACCGCACAAGAATATATCTGACTAGTAATAATCTTAAAACCTATGTATTGATATCTCTCTGTTAGTGTGTCAAGTGGGTGTAAAGCGGCATAAACACAGCCGTGAAAAGCAGCTAAACCCCATTATGAAAATAAATTACTTTGAAAAACCCATGAAACAACGACAGTGAAAGAGAGAGAAATTCTTACACAATGAGTTCAGGGGCTGTGATGCAACCTGGATTGACCATATCTAGACCCACAGCTGGATGAGACATAAGGGTGGACACTCTTGGGGCTGAGAGGTTTGGTGAGGTTGGGTGAGCAAACGCAGACCCTTTAAAGTAATACTGCGTGGTACCCATCGCATGGGTCCCAAATCTCCAGGTTCAAGGGCATCTTCCTACATCGAAAACATGCATGAGAAACCCAGAAGATGGTACACCGTGTGATGGGGAAAGGTTTCTAAAACGCACCTCATTTCTCATCTCCTTGTGCCCGGGTTCGCCATTCCAGCCGCTTTACTAGCAATCTCCCTACTTGGAGCATCAGCAGCTTTAACCTCCTGTTCCGTACAGGTTGCAATTTGTCCTGAGGATGAACGGGAAGACGGGGAACCAACGAGAGACTAGCTCTTGGTGTTGGGACAGGCACAGGTCACTCTATTTTCCCATCAGGAAGAAGAATTAACCACAGGCTCAGCCTGCCCCCCGGAACCAGAACAGGGCCTGAAGCCATCCTGCGCTTTTGCGGCCAGCTCCCAAAAAAGCGAGTTGTAAAATGGAGGTTCAGGGCACTGCAATTCACAAACCTGCAGAGTTATAAATGATAACTCTCGTCCACAAATATATTGAGGGAAGGCAAAGAAGAGGATTTGAAATCAAGGCAGAATTGCACGAAACAGATTTCAGGAGGTAGATACGAATCGCCTTTAAAGCACATGAAAAGCGGCAAAAGGTTGACAATGATGCCCTTGGCCAAAAAGGGCGTATGCGTTTTTTCCTGAATATATTCAGGAAAAAACGCATACGCCCTTTTTGGCCAACCAAGCAACCTGGAAAGGCAAATCAGCGCTACAAAGAAGACTCGCTACCCATCGGTCAAAAGGGGCATGCTGAAAAAAGTCTCAAAACCAGAAATGCAGGACAGGCCATGGAGAAATGGGAGCCTTGCTACACTGATGGGCGGGATGTAACTTGCCAACAGCCACTCTGGAGAAGTGTACGGTGTGTCCTGAAACATCTGAAAAACACAGCTTAGAGAGCATAGGGCACTTCCACTCATGGGGGTATAAATTGGGAAAATGAAAAATCAGCAACACACAAGCACCCCAAAGTTGAGGGCTGCTCTGTTGACAAGGACCTCCACTTCATTCCACCTTCAATATCCCAGGAAAGAGAAAAATGGATAAAGAAGTTGTGGTCCTTATGTACAATGGAATATCACTCAGCCATGAAATCAATGTCATAAGGTTAGTAGCAGCATGATGAGTGGATTTAGGTACGACGATTCTAAGTGAAATAAGTCACACAGAAAAGGACACTTCTCATAAGGTATCACTGATAGAGGGAATGTAAAAACCGTTACACTTGAACTGAATTACAAAACAGAACAGAGTCACACATGCAGAAAACACACTATGGCTGCTTAACGGGAAAGGTGAGGTGGGGTGATACATAAAACAAGGGTATCAAATTAGCTCAGATACCGTTCCATAAACCCAATATGTAGTAGACAAGACCTACTCCTTGCTCAGAGAACTGGACTCAACACGCCCTATTCACCGCACAAGAATATATCTGACTAGTAATAATCTTAAAACCTAGGTATTGATATCTCTCTGTTAGTGTGTCAAGTGGGTGTAAAGCGGCATAAACACAGCCGTGAAAAGCAGCTAAACCCCATTATGAAAATAAATTACTTTGAAAAACCCATGAAACAACGACAGTGAAAGAGATAGAAATTCTTACACAATGAGTTCAGGGGCTGTGATGCAACCTGGATTGACCATATCTAGACCCACAGCTGGATGAGACATAAGGGTGGACACTCTTGGGGCTGAGAGGTTTGGTGAGGTTGGGTGAGCAAACACAGACCCTTTAAAGTAATACTGCGTGGTACCCATCGCATGGGTCCCAAATCTCCAGGTTAAAGGGCATCTTCCTACATCGAAAACATGCATGAGAAACCCAGAAGATGGTACACCGTGTGATGGGGAAAGTTTTCTAAAACGCACCTCATTTCTCATCTCCTTGTGCCCGGGTTCGCCATTCCAGCCGCTTTACTAGCAATCTCCCTACTTGGAGCATCAGCACCTTTAACCTCCTGTTCCGTACAGGTTGCAATTTGTCCTGAGGATGAACGGGAAGACGGGGAACCAACGAGAGACTAGCTCTTGGTGTTGGGACAGGCACAGGTCACTCTATTTTCCCATCAGGAAGAAGAATTAACCACAGGCTCAGCCTGCCCCCCGGAACCAGAACAGGGCCTGAAGCCATCCTGCGCTTTTGCGGCCAGCTCCCAAAAAAGCGAGTTGTAAAATGGAGGTTCAGGGCACTGCAATTCACAAACCTGCAGAGTTATAAATGATAACTCTCGTCCACAAATATATTGAGGGAAGGCAAAGAAGAGGATTTGAAATCAAGGCAGAATTGCACGAAACAGATTTCAGGAGGTAGATACGAATCGCCTTTAAAGCACATGAAAAGCGGCAAAACGTTGACAATGATGCCCTTGGCCAAAAAGGGCGTATGCGTTTTTTCCTGAATATATTCAGGAAAAAACGCATACGCCCTTTTTGGCCAACCAAGCAACCTGGAAAGGCAAATCAGCGCTACAGAGAAGTCTCGCTTCCCATCGGTCAAAAGGGCCATGCTGAAAAAAGTGTCAAAACCAGAAATGCAGGACAGGCCATGGAGAAATGGGAGCCTTGCTACACTGATGGGCGGGATGTAAATTGCCAACAGCCACTCTGGAGAAGTGTACGGTGTGTCCTGAAACATCTGAAAAACACAGCTTAGAGAGCAAAGGGCACTTCCACTCATGGGGGTATAAATTGGGAAAATGAAAAATCAGCAAGACACAAGCAGCCCAAAGTTGAGGGCTGCTCTGTTGACAAGGACCTCCACTTCATTCCACCTTCAATATCCCAGGAAAGAGAAAAATGGATAAAGAAGTTGTGGTCCTTATGTACAATGGAATATCACTCAGCCATGAAATCAATGTCATAAGGTTAGTAGCAGCATGATGAGTGGATTTAGGTACGACGATTCTAAGTGAAATAAGTCACACAGAAAAGGACACTTCTCATAAGGTATCACTTATAGAGGGAATGTAAAAACCGTTACACTTGAACTGAATTACAAAACAGAACAGAGTCACACATGCAGAAAACACACTATGGCTGCTTAACGGGAAAGGTGAGGTGGGGTGATACATAAAACAAGGGTATCAAATTAGCTCAGATACCGTTCCATAAACCCAATATGTAGTAGACAAGACCTACTCCTTCCTCAGAGAACTGGACTCAACACGCCCTATTCACCGCACAAGAATATATCTGACTAGTAATAATCTTAAAACCTATGTATTGATATCTCTCTGTTAGTGTGTCAAGTGGGTGTAAAGCGGCATAAACACAGCCGTGAAAAGCAGCTAAACCCCATTATGAAAATAAATTACTTTGAAAAACCCATGAAACAACAACAGTGAAAGAGATAGAAATTCTTACACAATGAGTTCAGGGGCTGTGATGCAACCTGGATTGACCATATCTAGACCCACAGCTGGATGAGACATAAGGGTGGACACTCTTGGGGCTGAGAGGTTTGGTGAGGTTGGGTGAGCAAACGCAGACCCTTTAAAGTAATACTGCGTGGTACCCATCGCATGGGTCCCAAATCTCCAGCTTCAAGGGCATCTTCCTACATCGAAAACATGCATGAGAAACCCAGAAGATGGTACACCGTGTGATGGGGAAAGGTTTCTAAAACGCACCTCATTTCTCATCTCCTTGTGCCCGGGTTCGCCATTCCAGCCGCTTTACTAGCAATCTCCCTACTTGGAGCATCAGCACCTTTAACCTCCTGTTCCGTACAGGTTGCAATTTGTCCTGAGGATGAATGGGAAGACGGGGAACCAACGAGAGACTAGCTCTTGGTGTTGGGACAGGCACAGGTCACTCTATTTTCCCATCAGGAAGAAGAATTAACCACAGGCTCAGCCTGCCCCCCGGAACCAGAACAGGGCCTGAAGCCATCCTGCGCTTTTGCGGCCAGCTCCCAAAAAAGCGAGTTGTAAAATGGAGGTTCAGGGCACTGCAATTCACAAACCTGCAGAGTTATAAATGATAACTCTCGTCCACAAATATATTGAGGGAAGGCAAAGAAGAGGATTTGAAATCAAGGCAGAATTGCACGAAACAGATTTCAGGAGGTAGATACGAATCGCCTTTAAAGCACATGAAAAGCGGCAAAACGTTGACAATGATGCCCTTGGCCAAAAAGGGCGTATGCGTTTTTTCCTGAATATATTCAGGAAAAAACGCATACGCCCTTTTTGGCCAACCAAGCAACCTGGAAAGGCAAATCAGCGCTACAGAGAAGTCTCGCTTCCCATCGGTCAAAAGGGCCGTGCTGAAAAAAGTGTCAAAACCAGAAATGCAGGACAGGCCATGGAGAAATGGGAGCCTTGCTACACTGATGGGCGGGATGTAAATTGCCAACAGCCACTCTGGAGAAGTGTACGGTGTGTCCTGAAACATCTGAAAAACACAGCTTAGAGAGCATAGGGCACTTCCACTCATGGGGGTATAAATTGGGAAAATGAAAAATCAGCAAGACACAAGCACCCCAAAATTGAGGGCTGCTCTGTTGACAAAGACCTCCACTTCATTCCACCTTAAATATCCCAGGAAAGAGAAAAATGGATAAAGAAGTTGTCGTCCTTATGTACAATGGAATATCACTCAGCCATGAAATCAATGTCATAAGGTTAGTAGCAGCATGATGAGTGGATTTAGGTACGACGATTCTAAGTGAAATAAGTCACACAGAAAAGGACACTTCTCATAAGGTATCACTTATAGAGGGAATGTAAAAACCGTTACACTTGAACTGAATTACAAAACAGAACAGAGTCACACATGCAGAAAACACACTATGGCTGCTTAACGGGAAAGGTGAGGTGGGGTGATACATAAAACAAGGGTTTCAAATTAGCTCAGATACCGTTCCATAAACCCAATATGTAGTAGACAAGACCTACTCCTTGCTCAGAGAACTGGACTCAACACGCCCTATTCACCGCACAAGAATATATCTGACTAGTAATAATCTTAAAACCTATGTATTGATATCTCTCTGTTAGTGTGTCAAGTGGGTGTAAAGCGGCATAAACACAGCCGTGAAAAGCAGCTAAACCCCATTATGAAAATAAATTACTTTGAAAAACCCATGAAACAACGACAGTGAAAGAGATAGAAATTCTTACACAATGAGTTCAGGGGCTGTGATGCAACCTGGATTGACCATATCTAGACCCACAGCTGGATGAGACATAAGGGTGGACACTCTTGGGGCTGAGAGGTTTGGTGAGGTTGGGTGAGCAAACGCAGACCCTTTAAAGTAATACTGCGTGGTACCCATCGCATGGGTCCCAAATCTCCAGCTTCAAGGGCATCTTCCTACATCGAAAACATGCATGAGAAACCCAGAAGATGGTACACCGTGTGATGGGGAAAGGTTTCTAAAACGCACCTCATTTCTCATCTCCTTGTGCCCGGGTTCGCCATTCCAGCCGCTTTACTAGCAATCTCCCTACTTGGAGCATCAGCACCTTTAACCTCCTGTTCCGTACAGGTTGCAATTTGTCCTGAGGATGAATGGGAAGACGGGGAACGAACGAGAGACTAGCTCTTGGTGTTGGGACAGGCACAGGTCACTCTATTTTCCCATCAGGAAGAAGAATTAACCACAGGCTCAGCCTGCCCCCCGGAACCAGAACAGGGCCTGAAGCCATCCTGCGCTTTTGCGGCCAGCTCCCAAAAAAGCGAGTTGTAAAATGGAGGTTCAGGGCACTGCAATTCACAAACCTGCAGAGTTATAAATGATAACTCTCGTCCACAAATATATTGAGGGAAGGCAAAGAAGAGGATTTGAAATCAAGGCAGAATTGCAGGAAACAGATTTCAGGAGGTAGATACGAATCGCCTTTAAAGCACATGAAAAGCGGCAAAACGTTGACAATGATGCCCTTGGCCAAAAAGGGCGTATGCGTTTTTTCCTGAATATATTCAGGAAAAAACGCATACGCCCTTTTTGGCCAACCAAGCAACCTGGAAAGGCAAATCAGCGCTACAGAGAAGTCTCGCTTCCCATCGGTCAAAAGGGCCGTGCTGAAAAAAGTGTCAAAACCAGAAATGCAGGACAGGCCATGGAGAAATGGGAGCCTTGCTACACTGATGGGCGGGATGTAAATTGCCAACAGCCACTCTGGAGAAGTGTACGGTGTGTCCTGAAACATCTGAAAAACACAGCTTAGAGAGCATAGGGCACTTCCACTCATGGGGGTATAAATTGGGAAAATGAAAAATCAGCAAGACACAAGCACCCCAAAGTTGAGGGCTGCTCTGTTGACAAGGACCTCCACTTCATTCCACCTTCAATATCCCAGGAAAGAGAAAAATGGATAAAGAAGTTGTGGTCCTTATGTACAATGGAATATCACTCAGCCATGAAATCAATGTCATAAGGTTAGTAGCAGCATGATGAGTGGATTTAGGTACGACGATTCTAAGTGAAATAAGTCACACAGAAAAGGACACTTCTCATAAGGTATCACTTATAGAGGGAATGTAAAAACCGTTACACTTGAACTGAATTACAAAACAGAACAGAGTCACACATGCAGAAAACACACTATGGCTGCTTAACGGGAAAGGTGAGGTGGGGTGATACATAAAACAAGGGTTTCAAATTAGCTCAGATACCGTTCCATAAACCCAATATGTAGTAGACAAGACCTACTCCTTGCTCAGAGAACTGGACTCAACACGCCCTATTCACCGCACAAGAATATATCTGACTAGTAATAATCTTAAAACCTATGTATTGATATCTCTCTGTTAGTGTGTCAAGTGGGTGTAAAGCGGCATAAACACAGCCGTGAAAAGCAGCTAAACCCCATTATGAAAATAAATTACTTTGAAAAACCCATGAAACAACGACAGTGAAAGAGATAGAAATTCTTACACAATGAGTTCAGGGGCTGTGATGCAACCTGGATTGACCATATCTAGACCCACAGCTGGATGAGACATAAGGGTGGACACTCTTGGGGCTGAGAGGTTTGGTGAGGTTGGGTGAGCAAACGCAGACCCTTTAAAGTAATACTGCGTGGTACCCATCGCATGGGTCCCAAATCTCCAGCTTCAAGGGCATCTTCCTACATCGAAAACATGCATGAGAAACCCAGAAGATGGTACACCGTGTGATGGGGAAAGGTTTCTAAAACGCACCTCATTTCTCATCTCCTTGTGCCCGGGTTCGCCATTCCAGCCGCTTTACTAGCAATCTCCCTACTTGGAGCATCAGCACCTTTAACCTCCTGTTCCGTACAGGTTAAAATTTGTCCTGAGGATGAATTGGAAGACGGGGAACCAACGAGAGACTAGCTCTTGGTGTTGGGACAGGCACAGGTCACTCTATTTTCCCATCAGGAAGAAGAATTAACCACAGGCTCAGCCTGCCCCCCGGAACCAGAACAGGGCCTGAAGCCATCCTGCGCTTTTGCGGCCAGCTCCCAAAAAAGCGAGTTGTAAAATGGAGGTTCAGGGCACTGCAATTCACAAACCTGCAGAGTTATAAATGATAACTCTCGTCCACAAATATATTGAGGGAAGGCAAAGAAGAGGATTTGAAATCAAGGCAGAATTGCACGAAACAGATTTCAGGAGGTAGATACGAATCGCCTTTAAAGCACATGAAAAGCGGCAAAACGTTGACAATGATGCCCTTGGCCAAAAAGGGCGTATGCGTTTTTTCCTGAATATATTCAGGAAAAAACGCTTACGGCCTTTTTGGCCAACCAAGCAACCTGGAAAGGCAAATCAGCGCTACAGAGAAGTCTCGCTTCCCATCGGTCAAAAGGGCCATGCTGAAAAAAGTGTCAAAACCAGAAATGCAGGACAGGCCATGGAGAAATGGGAGCCTTGCTACACTGATGGGCGGGATGTAAATTGCCAACAGCCACTCTGGAGAAGTGTACGGTGTGTCCTGAAACATCTGAAAAACACAGCTTAGAGAGCATAGGGCACTTCCACTCATGGGGGTATAAATTGGGAAAATGAAAAATCAGCAAGACACAAGCACCCCAAAGTTGAGGGCTGCTCTGTTGACAAGGACCTCCACTTCATTCCACCTTCAATATCCCAGGAAAGAGAAAAATGGATAAAGAAGTTGTGGTCCTTATGTACAATGGAATATCACTCAGCCATGAAATCAATGTCATAAGGTTAGTAGCAGCATGATGAGTGGATTTAGGTACGACGATTCTAAGTGAAATAAGTCACACAGAAAAGGACACTTCTCATAAGGTATCACTTATAGAGGGAATGTAAAAACCGTTACACTTGAACTGAATTACAAAACAGAACAGAGTCACACATGCAGAAAACACACTATGGCTGCTTAACGGGAAAGGTGAGGTGGGGTGATACATAAAACAAGGGTATCAAATTAGCTCAGATACCGTTCCATAAACCCAATATGTAGTAGACAAGACCTACTCCTTGCTCAGAGAACTGGACTCAACACGCCCTATTCACCGCACAAGAATATATCTGACTAGTAATAATCTTAAAACCTATGTATTGATATCTCTCTGTTAGTGTGTCAAGTGGGTGTAAAGCGGCATAAACACAGCCGTGAAAAGCAGCTAAACCCCATTATGAAAATAAATTACTTTGAAAAACCCATGAAACAACGACAGTGAAAGAGATAGAAATTCTTACACAATGAGTTCAGGGGCTGTGATGCAACCTGGATTGACCATATCTAGACCCACAGCTGGATGAGACATAAGGGTGGACACTCTTGGGGCTGAGAGGTTTGGTGAGGTTGGGTGAGCAAACGCAGACCCTTTAAAGTAATACTGCGTGGTACCCATCGCATGGGTCCCAAATCTCCAGCTTCAAGGGCATCTTCCTACATCGAAAACATGCATGAGAAACCCAGAAGATGGTACACCGTGTGATGGGGAAAGGTTTCTAAAACGCACCTCATTTCTCATCTCCTTGTGCCCGGGTTCGCCATTCCAGCCGCTTTACTAGCAATCTCCCTACTTGGAGCATCAGCACCTTTAACCTCCTGTTCCGTACAGGTTGCAATTTGTCCTGAGGATGAATGGGAAGACGGGGAACGAACGAGAGACTAGCTCTTGGTGTTGGGACAGGCACAGGTCACTCTATTTTCCCATCAGGAAGAAGAATTAACCACAGGCTCAGCCTGCCCCCCGGAACCAGAACAGGGCCTGAAGCCATCCTGCGCTTTTGCGGCCAGCTCCCAAAAAAGCGAGTTGTAAAATGGAGGTTCAGGGCACTGCAATTCACAAACCTGCAGAGTTATAAATGATAACTCTCGTCCACAAATATATTGAGGGAAGGCAAAGAAGAGGATTTGAAATCAAGGCAGAATTGCAGGAAACAGATTTCAGGAGGTAGATACGAATCGCCTTTAAAGCACATGAAAAGCGGCAAAACGTTGACAATGATGCCCTTGGCCAAAAAGGGCGTATGCGTTTTTTCCTGAATATATTCAGGAAAAAACGCATACGGCCTTTTTGGCCAACCAAGCAACCTGGAAAGGCAAATCAGCGCTACAGAGAAGTCTCGCTTCCCATCGGTCAAAAGGGCCATGCTGAAAAAAGTGTCAAAACCAGAAATGCAGGACAGGCCATGGAGAAATGGGAGCCTTGCTACACTGATGGGCGGGATGTAAATTGCCAACAGCCACTCTGGAGAAGTGTACGGTGTGTCCTGAAACATCTGAAAAACACAGCTTAGAGAGCATAGGGCACTTCCACTCATGGGGGTATAAATTGGGAAAATGAAAAATCAGCAAGACACAAGCACCCCAAAGTTGAGGGCTGCTCTGTTGACAAGGACCTCCACTTCATTCCACCTTCAATATCCCAGGAAAGAGAAAAATGGATAAAGAAGTTGTGGTCCTTATGTACAATGGAATATCACTCAGCCATGAAATCAATGTCATAAGGTTAGTAGCAGCATGATGAGTGGATTTAGGTACGACGATTCTAAGTGAAATAAGTCACACAGAAAAGGACACTTCTCATAAGGTATCACTTATAGAGGGAATGTAAAAACCGTTACACTTGAACTGAATTAAAAAACAGAACAGAGTCACACATGCAGAAAACACACTATGGCTGCTTAACGGGAAAGGTGAGGTGGGGTGATACATAAAACAAGGGTTTCAAATTAGCTCAGATACCGTTCCATAAACCCAATATGTAGTAGACAAGACCTACTCCTTGCTCAGAGAACTGGACTCAACACGCCCTATTCACCGCACAAGAATATATCTGACTAGTAATAATCTTAAAACCTATGTATTGATATCTCTCTGTTAGTGTGTCAAGTGGGTGTAAAGTGGCATAAACACAGCCGTGAAAAGCAGCTAAACCCCATTATGAAAATAAATTACTTTGAAAAACCCATGAAACAACGACAGTGAAAGAGATAGAAATTCTTACACAATGAGTTCAGGGGCTGTGATGCAACCTGGATTGACCATATCTAGACCCACAGCTGGATGAGACATAAGGGTGGACACTCTTGGGGCTGAGAGGTTTGGTGAGGTTGGGTGAGCAAACGCAGACCCTTTAAAGTAATACTGCGTGGTACCCATCGCATGGGTCCCAAATCTCCAGCTTCAAGGGCATCTTCCTACATCGAAAACATGCATGAGAAACCCAGAAGATGGTACACCGTGTGATGGGGAAAGGTTTCTAAAACGCACCTCATTTCTCATCTCCTTGTGCCCGGGTTCGCCATTCCAGCCGCTTTACTAGCAATCTCCCTACTTGGAGCATCAGCACCTTTAACCTCCTGTTCCGTACAGGTTGCAATTTGTCCTGAGGATGAATGGGAAGACGGGGAACCAACGAGAGACTAGCTCTTGGTGTTGGGACAGGCACAGGTCACTCTATTTTCCCATCAGGAAGAAGAATTAACCACAGGCTCAGCCTGCCCCCCGGAACCAGAACAGGGCCTGAAGCCATCCTGCGCTTTTGCGGCCAGCTCCCAAAAAAGCGAGTTGTAAAATGGAGGTTCAGGGCACTGCAATTCACAAACCTGCAGAGTTATAAATGATAACTCTCGTCCACAAATATATTGAGGGAAGGCAAAGAAGAGGATTTGAAATCAAGGCAGAATTGCACGAAACAGATTTCAGGAGGTAGATACGAATCGCCTTTAAAGCACATGAAAAGCGGCAAAACGTTGACAATGATGCCCTTGGCCAAAAAGGGCGTATGCGTTTTTTCCTGAATATATTCAGGAAAAAACGCATACGCCCTTTTTGGCCAACCAAGCAACCTGGAAAGGCAAATCAGCGCTACAGAGAAGTCTCGCTTCCCATCGGTCAAAAGGGCCATGCTGAAAAAAGTGTCAAAACCAGAAATGCAGGACAGGCCATGGAGAAATGGGAGCCTTGCTACACTGATGGGCGGGATGTAAATTGCCAACAGCCACTCTGGAGAAGTGTACGGTGTGTCCTGAAACATCTGAAAAACACAGCTTAGAGAGCATAGGGCACTTCCACTCATGGGGGTATAAATTGGGAAAATGAAAAATCAGCAAGACACAAGCACCCCAAAGTTGAGGGCTGCTCTGTTGACAAGGACCTCCACTTCATTCCACCTTCAATATCCCAGGAAAGAGAAAAATGGATAAAGAAGTTGTGGTCCTTATGTACAATGGAATATCACTCAGCCATGAAATCAATGTCATAAGGTTAGTAGCAGCATGATGAGTGGATTTAGGTACGACGATTCTAAGTGAAATAAGTCACACAGAAAAGGACACTTCTCATAAGGTATCACTTATAGAGGGAATGTAAAAACCGTTACACTTGAACTGAATTACAAAACAGAACAGAGTCACACATGCAGAAAACACACTATGGCTGCTTAACGGGAAAGGTGAGCTGGGGTGATACATAAAACAAGGGTATCAAATTAGCTCAGATACCGTTCCATAAACCCAATATGTAGTAGACAAGACCTACTCCTTGCTCAGAGAACTGGACTCAACACGCCCTATTCACCGCACAAGAATATATCTGACTAGTAATAATCTTAAAACCTATGTATTGATATCTCTCTGTTAGTGTGTCAAGTGGGTGTAAAGCGGCATAAACACAGCCGTGAAAAGCAGCTAAACCCCATTATGAAAATAAATTACTTTGAAAAACCCATGAAACAACGACAGTGAAAGAGAGAGAAATTCTTACACAATGAGTTCAGGGGCTGTGATGCAACCTGGATTGACCATATCTAGACCCACAGCTGGATGAGACATAAGGGTGGACACTCTTGGGGCTGAGAGGTTTGGTGAGGTTGGGTGAGCAAACGCAGACCCTTTAAAGTAATACTGCGTGGTACCCATCGCATGGGTCCCAAATCTCCAGGTTCAAGGGCATCTTCCTACATCGAAAACATGCATGAGAAACCCAGAAGATGGTACACCGTGTGATGGGGAAAGGTTTCTAAAACGCACCTCATTTCTCATCTCCTTGTGCCCGGGTTCGCCATTCCAGCCGCTTTACTAGCAATCTCCCTACTTGGAGCATCAGCAGCTTTAACCTCCTGTTCCGTACAGGTTGCAATTTGTCCTGAGGATGAACGGGAAGACGGGGAACCAACGAGAGACTAGCTCTTGGTGTTGGGACAGGCACAGGTCACTCTATTTTCCCATCAGGAAGAAAAATTAACCACAGGCTCAGCCTGCCCCCCGGAACCAGAACAGGGCCTGAAGCCATCCTGCGCTTTTGCGGCCAGCTCCCAAAAAAGCGAGTTGTAAAATGGAGGTTCAGGGCACTGCAATTCACAAACCTGCAGAGTTATAAATGATAACTCTCGTCCACAAATATATTGAGGGAAGGCAAAGAAGAGGATTTGAAATCAAGGCAGAATTGCACGAAACAGATTTCAGGAGGTAGATACGAATCGCCTTTAAAGCACATGAAAAGCGGCAAAAGGTTGACAATGATGCCCTTGGCCAAAAAGGGCGTATGCGTTTTTTCCTGAATATATTCAGGAAAAAACGCATACGCCCTTTTTGGCCAACCAAGCAACCTGGAAAGGCAAATCAGCGCTACAAAGAAGACTCGCTACCCATCGGTCAAAAGGGGCATGCTGAAAAAAGTCTCAAAACCAGAAATGCAGGACAGGCCATGGAGAAATGGGAGCCTTGCTACACTGATGGGCGGGATGTAACTTGCCAACAGCCACTCTGGAGAAGTGTACGGTGTGTCCTGAAACATCTGAAAAACACAGCTTAGAGAGCATAGGGCACTTCCACTCATGGGGGTATAAATTGGGAAAATGAAAAATCAGCAACACACAAGCACCCCAAAGTTGAGGGCTGCTCTGTTGACAAGGACCTCCACTTCATTCCACCTTCAATATCCCAGGAAAGAGAAAAATGGATAAAGAAGTTGTGGTCCTTATGTACAATGGAATATCACTCAGCCATGAAATCAATGTCATAAGGTTAGTAGCAGCATGATGAGTGGATTTAGGTACGACGATTCTAAGTGAAATAAGTCACACAGAAAAGGACACTTCTCATAAGGTATCACTGATAGAGGGAATGTAAAAACCGTTACACTTGAACTGAATTACAAAACAGAACAGAGTCACACATGCAGAAAACACACTATGGCTGCTTAACGGGAAAGGTGAGCTGGGGTGATACATAAAACAAGGGTATCAAATTAGCTCAGATACCGTTCCATAAACCCAATATGTAGTAGACAAGACCTACTCCTTGCTCAGAGAACTGGACTCAACACGCCCTATTCACCGCACAAGAATATATCTGACTAGTAATAATCTTAAAACCTAGGTATTGATATCTCTCTGTTAGTGTGTCAAGTGGGTGTAAAGCGGCATAAACACAGCCGTGAAAAGCAGCTAAACCCCATTATGAAAATAAATTACTTTGAAAAACCCATGAAACAACGACAGTGAAAGAGATAGAAATTCTTACACAATGAGTTCAGGGGCTGTGATGCAACCTGGATTGACCATATCTAGACCCACAGCTGGATGAGACATAAGGGTGGACACTCTTGGGGCTGAGAGGTTTGGTGAGGTTGGGTGAGCAAACACAGACCCTTTAAAGTAATACTGCGTGGTACCCATCGCATGGGTCCCAAATCTCCAGGTTAAAGGGCATCTTCCTACATCGAAAACATGCATGAGAAACCCAGAAGATGGTACACCGTGTGATGGGGAAAGTTTTCTAAAACGCACCTCATTTCTCATCTCCTTGTGCCCGGGTTCGCCATTCCAGCCGCTTTACTAGCAATCTCCCTACTTGGAGCATCAGCACCTTTAACCTCCTGTTCCGTACAGGTTGCAATTTGTCCTGAGGATGAACGGGAAGACGGGGAACCAACGAGAGACTAGCTCTTGGTGTTGGGACAGGCACAGGTCACTCTATTTTCCCATCAGGAAGAAGAATTAACCACAGGCTCAGCCTGCCCCCCGGAACCAGAACAGGGCCTGAAGCCATCCTGCGCTTTTGCGGCCAGCTCCCAAAAAAGCGAGTTGTAAAATGGAGGTTCAGGGCACTGCAATTCACAAACCTGCAGAGTTATAAATGATAACTCTCGTCCACAAATATATTGAGGGAAGGCAAAGAAGAGGATTTGAAATCAAGGCAGAATTGCACGAAACAGATTTCAGGAGGTAGATACGAATCGCCTTTAAAGCACATGAAAAGCGGCAAAACGTTGACAATGATGCCCTTGGCCAAAAAGGGCGTATGCGTTTTTTCCTGAATATATTCAGGAAAAAACGCATACGCCCTTTTTGGCCAACCAAGCAACCTGGAAAGGCAAATCAGCGCTACAGAGAAGTCTCGCTTCCCATCGGTCAAAAGGGCCATGCTGAAAAAAGTGTCAAAACCAGAAATGCAGGACAGGCCATGGAGAAATGGGAGCCTTGCTACACTGATGGGCGGGATGTAAATTGCCAACAGCCACTCTGGAGAAGTGTACGGTGTGTCCTGAAACATCTGAAAAACACAGCTTAGAGAGCAAAGGGCACTTCCACTCATGGGGGTATAAATTGGGAAAATGAAAAATCAGCAAGACACAAGCAGCCCAAAGTTGAGGGCTGCTCTGTTGACAAGGACCTCCACTTCATTCCACCTTCAATATCCCAGGAAAGAGAAAAATGGATAAAGAAGTTGTGGTCCTTATGTACAATGGAATATCACTCAGCCATGAAATCAATGTCATAAGGTTAGTAGCAGCATGATGAGTGGATTTAGGTACGACGATTCTAAGTGAAATAAGTCACACAGAAAAGGACACTTCTCATAAGGTATCACTTATAGAGGGAATGTAAAAACCGTTACACTTGAACTGAATTACAAAACAGAACAGAGTCACACATGCAGAAAACACACTATGGCTGCTTAACGGGAAAGGTGAGGTGGGGTGATACATAAAACAAGGGTATCAAATTAGCTCAGATACCGTTCCATAAACCCAATATGTAGTAGACAAGACCTACTCCTTCCTCAGAGAACTGGACTCAACACGCCCTATTCACCGCACAAGAATATATCTGACTAGTAATAATCTTAAAACCTATGTATTGATATCTCTCTGTTAGTGTGTCAAGTGGGTGTAAAGCGGCATAAACACAGCCGTGAAAAGCAGCTAAACCCCATTATGAAAATAAATTACTTTGAAAAACCCATGAAACAACAACAGTGAAAGAGATAGAAATTCTTACACAATGAGTTCAGGGGCTGTGATGCAACCTGGATTGACCATATCTAGACCCACAGCTGGATGAGACATAAGGGTGGACACTCTTGGGGCTGAGAGGTTTGGTGAGGTTGGGTGAGCAAACGCAGACCCTTTAAAGTAATACTGCGTGGTACCCATCGCATGGGTCCCAAATCTCCAGCTTCAAGGGCATCTTCCTACATCGAAAACATGCATGAGAAACCCAGAAGATGGTACACCGTGTGATGGGGAAAGGTTTCTAAAACGCACCTCATTTCTCATCTCCTTGTGCCCGGGTTCGCCATTCCAGCCGCTTTACTAGCAATCTCCCTACTTGGAGCATCAGCACCTTTAACCTCCTGTTCCGTACAGGTTGCAATTTGTCCTGAGGATGAATGGGAAGACGGGGAACCAACGAGAGACTAGCTCTTGGTGTTGGGACAGGCACAGGTCACTCTATTTTCCCATCAGGAAGAAGAATTAACCACAGGCTCAGCCTGCCCCCCGGAACCAGAACAGGGCCTGAAGCCATCCTGCGCTTTTGCGGCCAGCTCCCAAAAAAGCGAGTTGTAAAATGGAGGTTCAGGGCACTGCAATTCACAAACCTGCAGAGTTATAAATGATAACTCTCGTCCACAAATATATTGAGGGAAGGCAAAGAAGAGGATTTGAAATCAAGGCAGAATTGCACGAAACAGATTTCAGGAGGTAGATACGAATCGCCTTTAAAGCACATGAAAAGCGGCAAAACGTTGACAATGATGCCCTTGGCCAAAAAGGGCGTATGCGTTTTTTCCTGAATATATTCAGGAAAAAACGCATACGCCCTTTTTGGCCAACCAAGCAACCTGGAAAGGCAAATCAGCGCTACAGAGAAGTCTCGCTTCCCATCGGTCAAAAGGGCCGTGCTGAAAAAAGTGTCAAAACCAGAAATGCAGGACAGGCCATGGAGAAATGGGAGCCTTGCTACACTGATGGGCGGGATGTAAATTGCCAACAGCCACTCTGGAGAAGTGTACGGTGTGTCCTGAAACATCTGAAAAACACAGCTTAGAGAGCATAGGGCACTTCCACTCATGGGGGTATAAATTGGGAAAATGAAAAATCAGCAAGACACAAGCACCCCAAAATTGAGGGCTGCTCTGTTGACAAAGACCTCCACTTCATTCCACCTTAAATATCCCAGGAAAGAGAAAAATGGATAAAGAAGTTGTCGTCCTTATGTACAATGGAATATCACTCAGCCATGAAATCAATGTCATAAGGTTAGTAGCAGCATGATGAGTGGATTTAGGTACGACGATTCTAAGTGAAATAAGTCACACAGAAAAGGACACTTCTCATAAGGTATCACTTATAGAGGGAATGTAAAAACCGTTACACTTGAACTGAATTACAAAACAGAACAGAGTCACACATGCAGAAAACACACTATGGCTGCTTAACGGGAAAGGTGAGGTGGGGTGATACATAAAACAAGGGTTTCAAATTAGCTCAGATACCGTTCCATAAACCCAATATGTAGTAGACAAGACCTACTCCTTGCTCAGAGAACTGGACTCAACACGCCCTATTCACCGCACAAGAATATATCTGACTAGTAATAATCTTAAAACCTATGTATTGATATCTCTCTGTTAGTGTGTCAAGTGGGTGTAAAGCGGCATAAACACAGCCGTGAAAAGCAGCTAAACCCCATTATGAAAATAAATTACTTTGAAAAACCCATGAAACAACGACAGTGAAAGAGATAGAAATTCTTACACAATGAGTTCAGGGGCTGTGATGCAACCTGGATTGACCATATCTAGACCCACAGCTGGATGAGACATAAGGGTGGACACTCTTGGGGCTGAGAGGTTTGGTGAGGTTGGGTGAGCAAACGCAGACCCTTTAAAGTAATACTGCGTGGTACCCATCGCATGGGTCCCAAATCTCCAGCTTCAAGGGCATCTTCCTACATCGAAAACATGCATGAGAAACCCAGAAGATGGTACACCGTGTGATGGGGAAAGGTTTCTAAAACGCACCTCATTTCTCATCTCCTTGTGCCCGGGTTCGCCATTCCAGCCGCTTTACTAGCAATCTCCCTACTTGGAGCATCAGCACCTTTAACCTCCTGTTCCGTACAGGTTGCAATTTGTCCTGAGGATGAATGGGAAGACGGGGAACGAACGAGAGACTAGCTCTTGGTGTTGGGACAGGCACAGGTCACTCTATTTTCCCATCAGGAAGAAGAATTAACCACAGGCTCAGCCTGCCCCCCGGAACCAGAACAGGGCCTGAAGCCATCCTGCGCTTTTGCGGCCAGCTCCCAAAAAAGCGAGTTGTAAAATGGAGGTTCAGGGCACTGCAATTCACAAACCTGCAGAGTTATAAATGATAACTCTCGTCCACAAATATATTGAGGGAAGGCAAAGAAGAGGATTTGAAATCAAGGCAGAATTGCAGGAAACAGATTTCAGGAGGTAGATACGAATCGCCTTTAAAGCACATGAAAAGCGGCAAAACGTTGACAATGATGCCCTTGGCCAAAAAGGGCGTATGCGTTTTTTCCTGAATATATTCAGGAAAAAACGCATACGCCCTTTTTGGCCAACCAAGCAACCTGGAAAGGCAAATCAGCGCTACAGAGAAGTCTCGCTTCCCATCGGTCAAAAGGGCCGTGCTGAAAAAAGTGTCAAAACCAGAAATGCAGGACAGGCCATGGAGAAATGGGAGCCTTGCTACACTGATGGGCGGGATGTAAATTGCCAACAGCCACTCTGGAGAAGTGTACGGTGTGTCCTGAAACATCTGAAAAACACAGCTTAGAGAGCATAGGGCACTTCCACTCATGGGGGTATAAATTGGGAAAATGAAAAATCAGCAAGACACAAGCACCCCAAAGTTGAGGGCTGCTCTGTTGACAAGGACCTCCACTTCATTCCACCTTCAATATCCCAGGAAAGAGAAAAATGGATAAAGAAGTTGTGGTCCTTATGTACAATGGAATATCACTCAGCCATGAAATCAATGTCATAAGGTTAGTAGCAGCATGATGAGTGGATTTAGGTACGACGATTCTAAGTGAAATAAGTCACACAGAAAAGGACACTTCTCATAAGGTATCACTTATAGAGGGAATGTAAAAACCGTTACACTTGAACTGAATTACAAAACAGAACAGAGTCACACATGCAGAAAACACACTATGGCTGCTTAACGGGAAAGGTGAGGTGGGGTGATACATAAAACAAGGGTTTCAAATTAGCTCAGATACCGTTCCATAAACCCAATATGTAGTAGACAAGACCTACTCCTTGCTCAGAGAACTGGACTCAACACGCCCTATTCACCGCACAAGAATATATCTGACTAGTAATAATCTTAAAACCTATGTATTGATATCTCTCTGTTAGTGTGTCAAGTGGGTGTAAAGCGGCATAAACACAGCCGTGAAAAGCAGCTAAACCCCATTATGAAAATAAATTACTTTGAAAAACCCATGAAACAACGACAGTGAAAGAGATAGAAATTCTTACACAATGAGTTCAGGGGCTGTGATGCAACCTGGATTGACCATATCTAGACCCACAGCTGGATGAGACATAAGGGTGGACACTCTTGGGGCTGAGAGGTTTGGTGAGGTTGGGTGAGCAAACGCAGACCCTTTAAAGTAATACTGCGTGGTACCCATCGCATGGGTCCCAAATCTCCAGCTTCAAGGGCATCTTCCTACATCGAAAACATGCATGAGAAACCCAGAAGATGGTACACCGTGTGATGGGGAAAGGTTTCTAAAACGCACCTCATTTCTCATCTCCTTGTGCCCGGGTTCGCCATTCCAGCCGCTTTACTAGCAATCTCCCTACTTGGAGCATCAGCACCTTTAACCTCCTGTTCCGTACAGGTTAAAATTTGTCCTGAGGATGAATTGGAAGACGGGGAACCAACGAGAGACTAGCTCTTGGTGTTGGGACAGGCACAGGTCACTCTATTTTCCCATCAGGAAGAAGAATTAACCACAGGCTCAGCCTGCCCCCCGGAACCAGAACAGGGCCTGAAGCCATCCTGCGCTTTTGCGGCCAGCTCCCAAAAAAGCGAGTTGTAAAATGGAGGTTCAGGGCACTGCAATTCACAAACCTGCAGAGTTATAAATGATAACTCTCGTCCACAAATATATTGAGGGAAGGCAAAGAAGAGGATTTGAAATCAAGGCAGAATTGCACGAAACAGATTTCAGGAGGTAGATACGAATCGCCTTTAAAGCACATGAAAAGCGGCAAAACGTTGACAATGATGCCCTTGGCCAAAAAGGGCGTATGCGTTTTTTCCTGAATATATTCAGGAAAAAACGCTTACGGCCTTTTTGGCCAACCAAGCAACCTGGAAAGGCAAATCAGCGCTACAGAGAAGTCTCGCTTCCCATCGGTCAAAAGGGCCATGCTGAAAAAAGTGTCAAAACCAGAAATGCAGGACAGGCCATGGAGAAATGGGAGCCTTGCTACACTGATGGGCGGGATGTAAATTGCCAACAGCCACTCTGGAGAAGTGTACGGTGTGTCCTGAAACATCTGAAAAACACAGCTTAGAGAGCATAGGGCACTTCCACTCATGGGGGTATAAATTGGGAAAATGAAAAATCAGCAAGACACAAGCACCCCAAAGTTGAGGGCTGCTCTGTTGACAAGGACCTCCACTTCATTCCACCTTCAATATCCCAGGAAAGAGAAAAATGGATAAAGAAGTTGTGGTCCTTATGTACAATGGAATATCACTCAGCCATGAAATCAATGTCATAAGGTTAGTAGCAGCATGATGAGTGGATTTAGGTACGACGATTCTAAGTGAAATAAGTCACACAGAAAAGGACACTTCTCATAAGGTATCACTTATAGAGGGAATGTAAAAACCGTTACACTTGAACTGAATTACAAAACAGAACAGAGTCACACATGCAGAAAACACACTATGGCTGCTTAACGGGAAAGGTGAGGTGGGGTGATACATAAAACAAGGGTATCAAATTAGCTCAGATACCGTTCCATAAACCCAATATGTAGTAGACAAGACCTACTCCTTGCTCAGAGAACTGGACTCAACACGCCCTATTCACCGCACAAGAATATATCTGACTAGTAATAATCTTAAAACCTATGTATTGATATCTCTCTGTTAGTGTGTCAAGTGGGTGTAAAGCGGCATAAACACAGCCGTGAAAAGCAGCTAAACCCCATTATGAAAATAAATTACTTTGAAAAACCCATGAAACAACGACAGTGAAAGAGATAGAAATTCTTACACAATGAGTTCAGGGGCTGTGATGCAACCTGGATTGACCATATCTAGACCCACAGCTGGATGAGACATAAGGGTGGACACTCTTGGGGCTGAGAGGTTTGGTGAGGTTGGGTGAGCAAACGCAGACCCTTTAAAGTAATACTGCGTGGTACCCATCGCATGGGTCCCAAATCTCCAGCTTCAAGGGCATCTTCCTACATCGAAAACATGCATGAGAAACCCAGAAGATGGTACACCGTGTGATGGGGAAAGGTTTCTAAAACGCACCTCATTTCTCATCTCCTTGTGCCCGGGTTCGCCATTCCAGCCGCTTTACTAGCAATCTCCCTACTTGGAGCATCAGCACCTTTAACCTCCTGTTCCGTACAGGTTGCAATTTGTCCTGAGGATGAATGGGAAGACGGGGAACGAACGAGAGACTAGCTCTTGGTGTTGGGACAGGCACAGGTCACTCTATTTTCCCATCAGGAAGAAGAATTAACCACAGGCTCAGCCTGCCCCCCGGAACCAGAACAGGGCCTGAAGCCATCCTGCGCTTTTGCGGCCAGCTCCCAAAAAAGCGAGTTGTAAAATGGAGGTTCAGGGCACTGCAATTCACAAACCTGCAGAGTTATAAATGATAACTCTCGTCCACAAATATATTGAGGGAAGGCAAAGAAGAGGATTTGAAATCAAGGCAGAATTGCAGGAAACAGATTTCAGGAGGTAGATACGAATCGCCTTTAAAGCACATGAAAAGCGGCAAAACGTTGACAATGATGCCCTTGGCCAAAAAGGGCGTATGCGTTTTTTCCTGAATATATTCAGGAAAAAACGCATACGGCCTTTTTGGCCAACCAAGCAACCTGGAAAGGCAAATCAGCGCTACAGAGAAGTCTCGCTTCCCATCGGTCAAAAGGGCCATGCTGAAAAAAGTGTCAAAACCAGAAATGCAGGACAGGCCATGGAGAAATGGGAGCCTTGCTACACTGATGGGCGGGATGTAAATTGCCAACAGCCACTCTGGAGAAGTGTACGGTGTGTCCTGAAACATCTGAAAAACACAGCTTAGAGAGCATAGGGCACTTCCACTCATGGGGGTATAAATTGGGAAAATGAAAAATCAGCAAGACACAAGCACCCCAAAGTTGAGGGCTGCTCTGTTGACAAGGACCTCCACTTCATTCCACCTTCAATATCCCAGGAAAGAGAAAAATGGATAAAGAAGTTGTGGTCCTTATGTACAATGGAATATCACTCAGCCATGAAATCAATGTCATAAGGTTAGTAGCAGCATGATGAGTGGATTTAGGTACGACGATTCTAAGTGAAATAAGTCACACAGAAAAGGACACTTCTCATAAGGTATCACTTATAGAGGGAATGTAAAAACCGTTACACTTGAACTGAATTAAAAAACAGAACAGAGTCACACATGCAGAAAACACACTATGGCTGCTTAACGGGAAAGGTGAGGTGGGGTGATACATAAAACAAGGGTTTCAAATTAGCTCAGATACCGTTCCATAAACCCAATATGTAGTAGACAAGACCTACTCCTTGCTCAGAGAACTGGACTCAACACGCCCTATTCACCGCACAAGAATATATCTGACTAGTAATAATCTTAAAACCTATGTATTGATATCTCTCTGTTAGTGTGTCAAGTGGGTGTAAAGTGGCATAAACACAGCCGTGAAAAGCAGCTAAACCCCATTATGAAAATAAATTACTTTGAAAAACCCATGAAACAACGACAGTGAAAGAGATAGAAATTCTTACACAATGAGTTCAGGGGCTGTGATGCAACCTGGATTGACCATATCTAGACCCACAGCTGGATGAGACATAAGGGTGGACACTCTTGGGGCTGAGAGGTTTGGTGAGGTTGGGTGAGCAAACGCAGACCCTTTAAAGTAATACTGCGTGGTACCCATCGCATGGGTCCCAAATCTCCAGCTTCAAGGGCATCTTCCTACATCGAAAACATGCATGAGAAACCCAGAAGATGGTACACCGTGTGATGGGGAAAGGTTTCTAAAACGCACCTCATTTCTCATCTCCTTGTGCCCGGGTTCGCCATTCCAGCCGCTTTACTAGCAATCTCCCTACTTGGAGCATCAGCACCTTTAACCTCCTGTTCCGTACAGGTTGCAATTTGTCCTGAGGATGAATGGGAAGACGGGGAACCAACGAGAGACTAGCTCTTGGTGTTGGGACAGGCACAGGTCACTCTATTTTCCCATCAGGAAGAAGAATTAACCACAGGCTCAGCCTGCCCCCCGGAACCAGAACAGGGCCTGAAGCCATCCTGCGCTTTTGCGGCCAGCTCCCAAAAAAGCGAGTTGTAAAATGGAGGTTCAGGGCACTGCAATTCACAAACCTGCAGAGTTATAAATGATAACTCTCGTCCACAAATATATTGAGGGAAGGCAAAGAAGAGGATTTGAAATCAAGGCAGAATTGCACGAAACAGATTTCAGGAGGTAGATACGAATCGCCTTTAAAGCACATGAAAAGCGGCAAAACGTTGACAATGATGCCCTTGGCCAAAAAGGGCGTATGCGTTTTTTCCTGAATATATTCAGGAAAAAACGCATACGCCCTTTTTGGCCAACCAAGCAACCTGGAAAGGCAAATCAGCGCTACAGAGAAGTCTCGCTTCCCATCGGTCAAAAGGGCCATGCTGAAAAAAGTGTCAAAACCAGAAATGCAGGACAGGCCATGGAGAAATGGGAGCCTTGCTACACTGATGGGCGGGATGTAAATTGCCAACAGCCACTCTGGAGAAGTGTACGGTGTGTCCTGAAACATCTGAAAAACACAGCTTAGAGAGCATAGGGCACTTCCACTCATGGGGGTATAAATTGGGAAAATGAAAAATCAGCAAGACACAAGCACCCCAAAGTTGAGGGCTGCTCTGTTGACAAGGACCTCCACTTCATTCCACCTTCAATATCCCAGGAAAGAGAAAAATGGATAAAGAAGTTGTGGTCCTTATGTACAATGGAATATCACTCAGCCATGAAATCAATGTCATAAGGTTAGTAGCAGCATGATGAGTGGATTTAGGTACGACGATTCTAAGTGAAATAAGTCACACAGAAAAGGACACTTCTCATAAGGTATCACTGATAGAGGGAATGTAAAAACCGTTACACTTGAACTGAATTACAAAACAGAACAGAGTCACACATGCAGAAAACACACTATGGCTGCTTAAGGGGAAAGGTGAGGTGGGGTGATACATAAAACAAGGGTATCAAATTAGCTCAGATACCGTTCCATAAACCCAATATGTAGTAGACAAGACCTACTCCTTGCTCAGAGAACTGGACTCAACACGCCCTATTCACCGCACAAGAATATATCTGACTAGTAATAATCTTAAAACCTATGTATTGATATCTCTCTGTTAGTGTGTCAAGTGGGTGTAAAGCGGCATAAACACAGCCGTGAAAAGCAGCTAAACCCCATTATGAAAATAAATTACTTTGAAAAACCCATGAAACAACGACAGTGAAAGAGAGAGAAATTCTTACACAATGAGTTCAGGGGCTGTGATGCAACCTGGATTGACCATATCTAGACCCACAGCTGGATGAGACATAAGGGTGGACACTCTTGGGGCTGAGAGGTTTGGTGAGGTTGGGTGAGCAAACGCAGACCCTTTAAAGTAATACTGCGTGGTACCCATCGCATGGGTCCCAAATCTCCAGCTTCAAGGGCATCTTCCTACATCGAAAACATGCATGAGAAACCCAGAAGATGGTACACCGTGTGATGGGGAAAGGTTTCTAAAACGCACCTCATTTCTCATCTCCTTGTGCCCGGGTTCGCCATTCCAGCCGCTTTACTAGCAATCTCCCTACTTGGAGCATCAGCACCTTTAACCTCCTGTTCCGTACAGGTTGCAATTGGTCCTGAGGATGAACGGGAAGACGTGGAACCAACGAGAGACTAGCTCTTGGTGTTGGGACAGGCACAGGTCACTCTATTTTCCCATCAGGAAGAAGAATTAACCACAGGCTCAGCCTGCCCCCCGGAACCAGAACAGGGCCTGAAGCCATCCTGCGCTTTTGCGGCCAGCTCCCAAAAAAGCGAGTTGTAAAATGGAGCTTCAGGGCACTGCAATTCACAAACCTGCAGAGTTATAAATGATAACTCTCGTCCACAAATATATTGAGGGAAGGCAAAGAAGAGGATTTGAAATCAAGGCAGAATTGCACGAAAGAGATTTCAGGAGGTAGATACGAATCGCCTTTAAAGCACATGAAAAGCGGCAAAACGTTGACAATGATGCCCTTGGCCAAAAAGGGCGTATGCGTTTTTTCCTGAATATATTCAGGAAAAAACGCATACGCCCTTTTTGGCCAACCAAGCAACCTGGAAAGGCAAATCAGCGCTACAGAGAATTCTCGCTTCCCATCGGTCAAAAGGGCCATGCTGAAAAAAGTGTCAAAACCAGAAATGCAGGACAGGCCATGGAGAAATGGGAGCCTTGCTACACTGATGGGCGGGATGTAACTTGCCAACAGCCACTCTGGAGAAGTGTACGGTGTGTCCTGAAACATCTGAAAAACACAGCTTAGAGATAATAGGTCACTTCCACTCATGGGGGTATAAATTGGGAAAATGAAAAATCAGCAAGACACAAGCACCCCAAAGTTGAGGGCTGCTCTGTTGACAAGGACCTCCACTTCATTCCACCTTCAATATCCCAGGAAAGAGAAAAATGGATAAAGAAGTTGTGGTCCTTATGTACAATGGAATATCACTCAGCCATGAAATCAATGTCATAAGGTTAGTAGCAGCATGATGAGTGGATTTAGGTACGACGATTCTAAGTGAAATAAGTCACACAGAAAAGGACACTTCTCATAAGGTATCACTGATAGAGGGAATGTAAAAAGCGTTACACTTGAACTGAATTACAAAACAGAACAGAGTCACACATGCAGAAAACACACTATGGCTGCTTAACGGGAAAGGTGAGGTGGGGTGATACATAAAACAAGGGTATCAAATTAGCTCAGATACCGTTCCATAAACCCAATATGTAGTAGACAAGACCTACTCCTTGTTCAGAGAACTGTACTCAACACGCCCTATTCACCGCACAAGAATATATCTGACTAGTAATAATCTTAAAACCTATGTATTGATATCTCTCTGTTAGTGTGTCAAGTGGGTGTAAAGCGGCATAAACACAGCCGTGAAAAGCAGCTAAACCCCATTATGAAAATAAATTACTTCGAAAAACCCATGAAACAAAGACAGTGAAAGAGAGAGAAATTCTTACACAATGAGTTCAGGGGCTGTGATGCAACCTGGATTGACCATATCTAGACCCACAGCTGGATGAGACATAAGGGTGGACACTCTTGGGGCTGAGAGGTTTGGTGAGGTTGGGTGAGCAAACGCAGACCCTTTAAAGTAATACTGCGTGGTACCCATCGCATGGGTCCCAAATCTCCAGCTTCAAGGGCATCTTCCTACATCGAAAACATGCATGAGAAACCCAGAAGATGGTACACCGTGTGATGGGGAAAGGTTTCTAAAACGCACCTCATTTCTCATCTCCTTGTGCCCGGGTTCGCCATTCCAGCCGCTTTACTAGCAATCTCCCTACTTGGAGCATCAGCACCTTTAACCTCCTGTTCCGTACAGGTTGCAATTGGTCCTGAGGATGAACGGGAAGACGTGGAACCAACGAGAGACTAGCTCTTGGTGTTGGGACAGGCACAGGTCACTCTATTTTCCCATCAGGAAGAAGAATTAACCACAGGCTCAGCCTGCCCCCCGGAACCAGAACAGGGCCTGAAGCCATCCTGCGCTTTTGCGGCCAGCTCCCAAAAAAGCGAGTTGTAAAATGGAGGTTCAGGGCACTGCAATTCACAAACCTGCAGAGTTATAAATGATAACTCTCGTCCACAAATATATTGAGGGAAGGCAAAGAAGAGGATTTGAAATCAAGGCAGAATTGCACGAAAGAGATTTCTGGAGGTAGATACGAATCGCCTTTAAAGCACATGAAAAGCGGCAAAACGTTGACAATGATGCCCTTGGCCAAAAAGGGCGTATGCGTTTTTTCCTGAATATATTCAGGAAAAAACGCATACGCCCTTTTTGGCCAACCAAGCAACCTGGAAAGGCAAATCAGCGATACAGAGAATTCTCGCTTCCCATCGGTCAAAAGGGCCATGCTGAAAAAAGTGTCAAAACCAGAAATGCAGGACAGGCCATGGAGAAATGGGAGCCTTGCTACACTGATGGGCGGGATGTAAATTGCCAACAGCCACTCTGGAGAAGTGTACGGTGTGTCCTGAAACATCTGAAAAACACAGCTTAGAGATAATAGGTCACTTCCACTCATGGGGGTATAAATTGGGAAAATGAAAAATCAGCAAGACACAAGCACCCCAAAGTTGAGGGCTGCTCTGTTGACAAGGACCTCCACTTCATTCCACCTTAAATATCCCAGGAAAGAGAAAAATGGATAAAGAAGTTGTGGTCCTTATGTACAATGGAATATCACTCAGCCATGAAATCAATGTCATAAGGTTAGTAGCAGCATGATGAGTGGATTTAGGTACGACGATTCTAAGTGAAATAAGTCACACAGAAAAGGACACTTCTCATAAGGTATCACTGATAGAGGGAATGTAAAAACCGTTACACTTGAACTGAATTACAAAACAGAACAGAGTCACGCATGCAGAAAACACACTATGGCTGCTTAACGGGATAGGTGAGGTGGGGTGATACATAAAACAAGGGTATCAAATTAGCTCAGATACCGTTCCATAAACCCAATATGTAGTAGACAAGACCTACTCCTTGCTCAGAGAACTGTACTCAACACGCCCTATTCACCGCACAAGAATATATCTGACTAGTAATAATCTTAAAACCTATGTATTGATATCTCTCTGTTAGTGTGTCAAGTGGGTGTAAAGCGGCATAAACACAGCCGTGAAAAGCAGCTAAACCCCATTATGAAAATAAATTACTTCGAAAAACCCATGAAACAAAGACAGTGAAAGAGAGAGAAATTATTACACAATGAGTTCAGGGGCTGTGATGCAACCTGGATTGACCATATCTAGACCCACAGCTGGATGAGACATAAGGGTGGACAGTCTTGGGGCTGAGAGGTTTGGTGAGGTTGGGTGAGCAAACGCAGACCCTTTAAAGTAATACTGCGTGGTACCCATCGCATGGGTCCCAAATCTCCAGCTTCAAGGGCATCTTCCTACATCGAAAACATGCATGAGAAACCCAGAAGATGGTACACCGTGTGATGGGGAAAGGTTTCTAAAACGCACCTCATTTCTCATCTCCTTGTGCCCGGGTTCGCCATTCCAGCCGCTTTACTAGCAATCTCCCTACTTGGAGCATCAGCACCTTTAACCTCCTGTTCCATACTGGTTGCAACTGGTCCTGAGGATGAACGGGTAGACGGGGAACCAGTGAGAGACTAGCTCTTGGTTTTGGGACAGGCACAGGTCACTCTATTTTCCCATCAGGAAGAAGAATTAACCACAGGCTCATCCTCCCCCCCCCGGAACCAGAACAGGGCCTGAAGCCATCCTGCGCTTTTGCGGCCAGCTCCCAAAAAAGCGAGTTGTAAAATGGAGGTTCAGGGCACTGCAATTCACAAACCTGCAGAGTTATAAATGATAACTCTCGTCCACAAATATATTGAGGGAAGGCAAAGAAGATGATTTGAAATCAATGCAGAATTGCAGGAAACAGATTTCAGGAGGCAGATTCGAATCGCCTTTAAAGCACACGAAAAGCGGCAAAACGTTGACAATGATGCCCTTGGCCAAAAAGGGCGTATGCGTTTTTTCCTGAATATATTCAGGAAAAAACGCATACGCCCTTTTTGGCCAACCAAGCAACCTGGAAAGGCAAATCAGGGCTACAAAGAAGACTCGCTACCCATCGGTCAAAAGGGCCATGCTGAAAAAAGTGTCAAAACCAGAAATGCAGGACAGGCCATGGAGAAATGGGAGCCTTGCTACACTGATGGGCGGGATGTAGCTTGCCAACAGCCACTCTGGAGAAGTGTACGGTGTGTCCTGAAACATCTAAAAAACACAGCTTAGACAACATAGGGCACTTCCACTCATGGGGGTATAAATTGGGAAAATGAAAAATCAGCAAGACACAAGCACCCCAAAGTTGAGGGCTGCTCTGTTGACAAGGACCTCCACTTCATTCCACCTTAAATATCCCAGGAAAGAGAAAAATGGATAAAGAAGTTGTGGTCCTTATGTACAATGGAATATCACTCAGCCATGAAATCAATGTCATAAGGTTAGTAGCAGCATGATGAGTGGATTTAGGTACGACGATTCTAAGTGAAATAAGTCACACAGAAAAGGACACTTCTCATAAGGTATCACTGATAGAGGGAATGTAAAAACCGTTACACTTGAACTGAATTACAAAACAGAACAGAGTCACGCATGCAGAAAACACACTATGGCTGCTTAACGGGATAGGTGAGGTGGGGTGATACATAAAACAAGGGTATCAAATTAGCTCAGATACCGTTCCATAAACCCAATATGTAGTAGACAAGACCTACTCCTTGCTCAGAGAACTGTACTCAACACGCCCTATTCACCGCACAAGATTATATCTGACTAGTAATAATCTTAAAACCTATGTATTGATATCTCTCTGTTAGTGTGTCAAGTGGGTGTAAAGCGGCATAAACACAGCCGTGAAAAGCAGCTAAACCCCATTATGAAAATAAATTACTTCGAAAAACCCATGAAACAAAGACAGTGAAAGAGAGAGAAATTATTACACAATGAGTTCAGGGGCTGTGATGCAACCTGGATTGACCATATCTAGACCCACAGCTGGATGAGACATAAGGGTGGACAGTCTTGGGGCTGAGAGGTTTGGTGAGGTTGGGTGAGCAAACGCAGACCCTTTAAAGTAATACTGCGTGGTACCCATCGCATGGGTCCCAAATCTCCAGCTTCAAGGGCATCTTCCTACATCGAAAACATGCATGAGAAACCCAGAAGATGGTACACCGTGTGATGGGGAAAGGTTTCTAAAACGCACCTCATTTCTCATCTCCTTGTGCCCGGGTTCGCCATTCCAGCCGCTTTACTAGCAATCTCCCTACTTGGAGCATCAGCACCTTTAACCTCCTGTTCCATACAGGTTGCAACTGGTCCTGAGGATGAACGGGTAGACGGGGAACCAGTGAGAGACTAGCTCTTGGTTTTGGGACAGGCACAGGTCACTCTATTTTCCCATCAGGAAGAAGAATTAACCACAGGCTCATCCTCCCCCCCCCCCCCGGAACCAGAACAGGGCCTGAAGCCATCCTGCGCTTTTGCGGCCAGCTCCCAAAAAAGCGAGTTATAAAATGGAGCTTCAGGGCACTGCAATTCACAAACCTGCAGAGTTATAAATGATAACTCTCGTCCACAAATATATTGAGGGAAGGCAAAGAAGATGATTTGAAATCAATGCAGAATTGCAGGAAACAGATTTCAGGAGGCAGATTCGAATCGCCTTTAAAGCACACGAAAAGCGGCAAAACGTTGACAATGATGCCCTTGGCCAAAAAGTGCGTATGCGTTTTTTCCTGAATATATTCAGGAGGAAACGCATACGCCCTTTTTGGCCAACCAAGCAACCTGGAAAGGCAAATCAGCGCTACAAAGAAGACTCGCTACCCATCGGTCAAAAGGGCCATGCTGAAAAACCTGTCAAAACCAGAAATGCAGGACAGGCCATGTTGAAATGGGAGCCTTGCTACACTGATGGGCGGGATGTAAATTGCCAACAGCCACTCTGGAGAAGTGTACGGTGTGTCCTGAAGCATCTGAAAAACACAGCTTAGAGAGCATAGGGCACTTCCACTCATGGGGGTATAAATTGGGAAAATGAAAAATCAGCAAGACACAAGCACCCCAAAGTTGAGGGCTGCTCTGTTGACAAGGACCTCCACTTCATTCCACCTTCAATATCCCAGGAAAGAGAAAAATGGATAAAGAAGTTGTGGTCCTTATGTACAATGGAAAATCACTCAGCCATGAAATCAATGTCATAAGGTTAGTAGCAGCATGATGAGTGGATTTAGGTACGACGATTCTAAGTGAAATAAGTCACACAGAAAAGGACACTTCTCATAAGGTATCACTTATAGAGGGAATGTAAAAACCGTTACACTTGAACTGAATTACAAAACAGAACAGAGTCACACATGCAGAAAACACACTATGGCTGCTTAACGGGAAAGGTGAGGTGGGGTGATACATAAAACAAGGGTTTCAAATTAGCTCAGATACCGTTCCATAAACCCAATATGTAGTAGACAAGACCTACTCCTTGCTCAGAGAACTGGACTCAACACGCCCTATTCACCGCACAAGAATATATCTGACTAGTAATAATCTTAAAACCTATGTATTGATATCTCTCTGTTAGTGTGTCAAGTGGGTGTAAAGCGGCATAAACACAGCCGTGAAAAGCAGCTAAACCCCATTATGAAAATAAATTACTTTGAAAAACCCATGAAACAACGACAGTGAAAGAGATAGAAATTCTTACACAATGAGTTCAGGGGCTGTGATGCAACCTGGATTGACCATATCTAGACCCACAGCTGGATGAGACATAAGGGTGGACACTCTTGGGGCTGAGAGGTTTGGTGAGGTTGGGTGAGCAAACGCAGACCCTTTAAAGTAATACTGCGTGGTACCCATCGCATGGGTTCCAAATCTCCAGCTTCAAGGGCATCTTCCTACATCGAAAACATGCATGAGAAACCCAGAAGATGGTACACCGTGTGATGGGGAAAGGTTTCTAAAACGCACCTAATTTCTCATCTCCTTGTGCCCGGGTTCGCCATTCCAGCCGCTTTACTAGCAATCTCCCTACTTAGAGCATCAGCACCTTTAACCTCCTGTTCCGTACAGGTTGCAACTGGTCCTGAGGATGAATGGGAAGACGGGGAACCAGCGAGAGACTAGCTCTTGGTGTTGGGACAGGCACAGGTCACTCTATTTTCCCATCAGGAAGAAGAATTAACCACAGGCTCATCCTCCCCCCCCCGGAACCAGAACAGGGCCTGAAGCCATCCTGCGCTTTTGCGGCCGGCTCCCAAAAAAGCGAGTTGTAAAATGGAGCTTCAGGGCACTGCAATTCACAAACCTGCAGAGTTATAAATGATAACTCTCGTCCACAAATATATTGAGGGAAGGCAAAGAAGAGGATTTGAAATCAAGGCAGAATTGCACGAAACAGATTTCAGGAGGTAGATACGAATCGCCTTTAAAGCACATGAAAAGCGGCAAAACGTTGACAATGATGCCCTTGGCCAAAAAGGGCGTATGCGTTTTTTCCTGAATATATTCAGGAGGAAACGCATACGCCCTTTTTGGCCAACCAAGCAACCTGGAAAGGCAAATCAGCGCTACAAAGAAGACTCGCTACCCATCGGTCAAAAGGGCCATGCTGAAAAACCTGTCAAAACCAGAAATGCAGGACAGGCCATGGAGAAATGGGAGCCTTGCTACACTGATGGGCGGGATGTAACTTGCCAACAGCCACTCTGGAGAAGTGTACGGTGTGTCCTGAAACATCTAAAAAACACAGCTTAGAGAGCATAGGGCACTTCCACTCATGGGGGTATAAATTGGGAAAATGAAAAATCAGCAAGACACAAGCACCCCAAAGTTTAGGGCTGCTCTGTTGACAAGGACCTCCACTTCATTCCACCTTCAATATCCCAGGAAAGAGAAAAATGGATAAAGAAGTTGTGGTCCTTATGTACAATGGAATATCACTCAGCCATGAAATCAATGTCATAAGGCTAGTAGCAGCATGATGAGTGGATTTAGGTACGACGATTCTAAGTGAAATAAGTCACACAGAAAAGGACACTTCTCATAAGGTATCACTTATAGAGGGAATGTAAAAACCGTTACACTTGAACTGAATTACAAAACAGAACAGAGTCACACATGCAGAAAACACACTATGGCTGCTTAACGGGAAAGGTGAGGTGGGGTGATACATAAAACAAGGGTTTCAAATTAGCTCAGATACCGTTCCATAAACCCAATATGTAATAGACAAGACCTACTCCTTGCTCAGAGAACTGGACTCAACACGCCCTATTCACCGCACAAGAATATATCTGACTAGTAATAATCTTAAAACCTATGTATTGATATCTCTCTGTTAGTGTGTCAAGTGGGTGTAAGGCGGCATAAACACAGCAGTGAAAAGCAGCTAAACCCCATTATAAAAATAAATTACTTCGAAAAACCCATGAAACAAAGACAGTGAAAGAGAGAGAAATTCTTACACAATGCATTCAGGGGCTGTGATGCAACCTGGATTGACCATATCTAGACCCACAGCTGGATGAGACATAAGGGTGGACACTCTTGGGGCTGAGAGGTTTGGTGAGGTTGGGTGAGCAAACGCAGACGCTTTAAAGTAATACTGTGTGGTACCCATCGCATGGGTCCCAAATCTCCAGGTTCAAGGGCATATTCCTACATCGAAAACATGCATGAGAAAACAAAAAGATGGTACACCATGTTATGGGGAAAGGTTTCTAAAACGCACCTCATTTCTCTTCTCCTTGTGCCCAGGTTCTCCATTCCAGCCGCTTTACTAACAATCTCCCTACTTGGAGCATCAGCACCTTTAACCTCCTGTTCCGTACAGGTTGCAATTGGTCCTGAGGATGAACGGGTAGACGGGGGACCAGTGAGAGACTAGCTCTTGGTTTTGGGACAGGCACAGGTCACTCTATTTTCCCATCAGGAAGAAGAATTAACCAGAGGCTCATCCTCCCCCCCGGAACCAGAAAAGGGCCTGAAGCCATCCTGAGCTTTTGCGGCCAGCTCCCAAAAAAACGAGTTGTAAAATGGAGCTTCAGGGCACTGCAATTCACAAACCTGCAGAGTTATAAATGATAACTCTCGTCCACAAATATATTGAGGGAAGGCAAAGAAGAGGATTTGAAATCAAGGCAGAATTGCAGGAAACAGATTTCAGGAGGTAGATTCGAATCGCCTTTAAAGCACATGAAAAGCGGCAAAACGTTGACAATGATGCCCTTGGCCAAAAAGGGCGTATGCGTTTTTTCCTGAATATATTCAGGAGGAAACGCATACGCCCTTTTTGGCCAACCAAGCAACCTGGAAAGGCAAATCAGCGCTACAAAGAAGACTCGCTACCCATCGGTCAAAAGGGCCATGCTGAAAAACCTGTCAAAACCAGAAATGCAGGACAGGCCATGGAGAAATGGGAGCCTTGCTACACTGATGGGCGGGATGTAACTTGCCAACAGCCACTCTGGAGAAGTGTACGGTGTGTCCTGAAACATCTAAAAAACACAGCTTAGAGAGCATAGGGCACTTCCACTCATGGGGGTATAAATTGGGAAAATGAAAAATCAGCAAGACACAAGCACCCCAAAGTTTAGGGCTGCTCTGTTGACAAGGACCTCCACTTCATTCCACCTTCAATATCCCAGGAAAGAGAAAAATGGATAAAGAAGTTGTGGTCCTTATGTACAATGGAATATCACTCAGCCATGAAATCAATGTCATAAGGCTAGTAGCAGCATGATGAGTGGATTTAGGTACGACGATTCTAAGTGAAATAAGTCACACAGAAAAGGACACTTCTCATAAGGTATCACTTATAGAGGGAATGTAAAAACTGTTACACTTGAACTGAATTACAAAACAGAACAGAATCACACATGCAGAAAACACACTATGGCTGCTTAACGGGAAAGGTGAGGTGGGGTGATACATAAAACAAGGGTTTCAAATTAGCTCAGATACCGTTCCATAAACCCAATATGTAATAGACAAGACCTACTCCTTGCTCAGAGAACTGGACTCAACACGCCCTATTCACCGCACAAGAATATATCTGACTAGTAATAATCTTAAAACCTATGTATTGATATCTCTCTGTTAGTGTGTCAAATGGGTGTAAAGCGGCATAAACACAGCAGTGAAAAGCAGCTAAACCCCATTATAAAAATAAATTACTTCGAAAAACCCATGAAACAAAGACAGTGAAAGAGAGAGAAATTCTTACACAATGCATTCAGGGGCTGTGATGCAACCTGGATTGACCATATCTAGACCCACAGCTGGATGAGACATAAGGGTGGACACTCTTGGGGCTGAGAGGTTTGGTGAGGTTGGGTGAGCAAACGCAGACCCTTTAAAGTAATACTGTGTGGTACCCATCGCATGGGTCCCAAATCTCCAGGTTCAAGGGCATATTCCTACATCGAAAACATGCATGAGAAAACAAAAAGATGGTACACCATGTGATGGGGAAAGGTTTCTAAAACGCACCTCATTTCTCTTCTCCTTGTGCCCGGGTTCGCCATTCCAGCCGCTTTACTAACAATCTCCCTACTTGGAGCATCAGCACCTTTAACCTCCTGTTCCGTACAGGTTGCAATTGGTCCTGAGGATGAACGGGTAGACGGGGGACCAGTGAGAGACTAGCTCTTGGTTTTGGGACAGGCACAGGTCACTCTATTTTCCCATCAGGAAGAAGAATTAACCAGAGGCTCATCCTCCCCCCCGGAACCAGAAAAGGGCCTGAAGCCATCCTGCGCTTTTGCGGCCAGCTCCCAAAAAAACGAGTTGTAAAATGGAGCTTCAGGGCACTGCAATTCACAAACCTGCAGAGTTATAAATGATAACTCTCGTCCACAAATATATTGAGGGAAGGCAAAGAAGAGGATTTGAAATCAAGGCAGAATTGCAGGAAACAGATTTCAGGAGGTAGATTCGAATCGCCTTTAAAGCACATGAAAAGCGGCAAAACGTTGACAATGATGCCCTTGGCCAAAAAGGGCGTATGCGTTTTTTCCTGAATATATTCAGGAGGAAACGCATACGCCCTTTTTGGCCAACCAAGCAACCTGGAAAGGCAAATCAACGCTACAAAGAAGACTCGCTACCCATCGGTCAAAACGGCCATGCTGAAAAACCTGTCAAAACCAGAAATGCAGGACAGGCCATGGAGAAATGGGAGCCTTGCTACACTGATGGGCGGGATGTAACTTGCCAACAGCCACTCTGGAGAAGTGTACGGTGTGTCCTGAAACATCTAAAAAACACAGCTTAGAGAGCATAGGGCACTTCCACTCATGGGGGTATAAATTGGAAAAATGAAAAATCAGCAAGACACAAGCACCCCAAAGTTTAGGGCTGCTCTGTTGACAAGGACCTCCACTTCATTCCACCTTCAATATCCCAGGAAAGAGAAAAATGGATAAAGAAGTTGTGGTCCTTATGTACAATGGAATATCACTCAGCCATGAAATCAATGTCATAAGGCTAGTAGCAGCATGATGAGTGGATTTAGGTACGACGATTCTAAGTGAAATAAGTCACACAGAAAAGGACACTTCTCATAAGGTATCACTTATAGAGGGAATGTAAAAACTGTTACACTTGAACTGAATTACAAAACAGAACAGAGTCACACATGCAGAAAACACACTATGGCTGCTTAACGGGAAAGGTGAGGTGGGGTGATACATAAAACAAGGGTTTCAAATTAGCTCAGATACCGTTCCATAAACCCAATATGTAATAGACAAGACCTACTCCTTGCTCAGAGAACTGGACTCAACACGCCCTATTCACCGCACAAGAATATATCTGACTAGTAATAATCTTAAAACCTATGTATTGATATCTCTCTGTTAGTGTGTCAAGTGGGTGTAAGGCGGCATAAACACAGCAGTGAAAAGCAGCTAAACCCCATTATAAAAATAAATTACTTCGAAAAACCCATGAAACAAAGACAGTGAAAGAGAGAGAAATTCTTACACAATGCATTCAGGGGCTGTGATGCAACCTGGATTGACCATATCTAGACCCACAGCTGGATGAGACATAAGGGTGGACACTCTTGGGGCTGAGAGGTTTGGTGAGGTTGGGTGAGCAAACGCAGACCCTTTAAAGTAATACTGTGTGGTACCCATCGCATGGGTCCCAAATCTCCAGGTTCAAGGGCATATTCCTACATCGAAAACATGCATGAGAAAACAAAAAGATGGTACACCATGTGATGGGGAAAGGTTTCTAAAACGCACCTCATTTCTCTTCTCCTTGTGCCCGGGTTCGCCATTCCAGCCGCTTTACTAACAATCTCCCTACTTGGAGCATCAGCACCTTTAACCTCCTGTTCCGTACAGGTTGCAATTGGTCCTGAGGATGAACGGGTAGACGGGGGACCAGTGAGAGACTAGCTCTTGGTTCTGGGACAGGCACAGGTCACTCTATTTTCCCATCAGGAAGAAGAATTAACCAGAGGCTCATCCTCCCCCCCGGAACCAGAAAAGGGCCTGAAGCCATCCTGCGCTTTTGCGGCCAGCTCCCAAAAAAACGAGTTGTAAAATGGAGCTTCAGGGCACTGCAATTCACAAACCTGCAGAGTTATAAATGATAACTCTCGTCCACAAATATATTGAGGGAAGGCAAAGAAGAGGATTTGAAATCAAGGCAGAATTGCAGGAAACAGATTTCAGGAGGTAGATTCGAATCGCCTTTAAAGCACATGAAAAGCGGCAAAACGTTGACAATGATGTCCTTGGCCAAAAAGGGCGTATGCGTTTTTTCCTGAATATATTCAGGAGGAAACGCATACGCCCTTTTTGGCCAACCAAGCAACCTGGAAAGGCAAATCAGCGCTACAAACAAGTCTCGCTTCCCATCGGTCAAAAGGGCCATGCTGAAAAACCTGTCAAAACCAGAAATGCAGGACAGGCCATGGAGAAATGGGAGCCTTGCTACACTGATGGGCGGGATGTAACTTGCCAACAGCCACTCTGGAGAAGTGTACGGTGTGTCCTGAAACATCTAAAAAACACAGCTTAGAGAGCATAGGGCACTTCCACTCATGGGGGTATAAATTGGAAAAATGAAAAATCAGCAAGACACAAGCACCCCAAAGTTTAGGGCTGCTCTGTTGACAAGGACCTCCACTTCATTCCACCTTCAATATCCCAGGAAAGAGAAAAATGGATAAAGAAGTTGTGGTCCTTATGTACAATGGAATATCACTCAGCCATGAAATCAATGTCATAAGGCTAGTAGCAGCATGATGAGTGGATTTAGGTACGACGATTCTAAGTGAAATAAGTCACACAGAAAAGGACACTTCTCATAAGGTATCACTTATAGAGGGAATGTAAAAACTGTTACACTTGAACTGAATTACAAAACAGAACAGAATCACACATGCAGAAAACACACTATGGCTGCTTAACGGGAAAGGTGAGGTGGGGTGATACATAAAACAAGGGTTTCAAATTAGCTCAGATACCGTTCCATAAAACCAATATGTAATAGACAAGACCTACTCCTTGCTCAGAGAACTGGACTCAACACGCCCTATTCACCGCACAAGAATATATCTGACTAGTAATAATCTTAAAACCTATGTATTGATATCTCTCTGTTAGTGTGTCAAATGGGTGTAAAGCGGCATAAACACAGCAGTGAAAAGCAGCTAAACCCCATTATAAAAATAAATTACTTCGAAAAACCCATGAAACAAAGACAGTGAAAGAGAGAGAAATTCTTACACAATGCATTCAGGGGCTGTGATGCAACCTGGATTGACCATATCTAGACCCACAGCTGGATGAGACATAAGGGTGGACACTCTTGGGGCTGAGAGGTTTGGTGAGGTTGGGTGAGCAAACGCAGACCCTTTAAAATAATACTGCGTGGTACCCATCGCATGGGTCCCAAATCTCCAGGTTCAAGGGCATATTCCTACATCGAAAACATGCATGAGAAAACAAAAAGATGGTACATCATGTGATGGGGAAAGGTTTCTAAAACGCACCTCATTTCTCTTCTCCTTGTGCCCGGGTTCGCCATTCCAGCCGCTTTACTAACAATCTCCCTACTTGGAGCATCAGCACCTTTAACCTCCTGTTCCGTACAGGTTGCAATTGGTCCTGAGGATGAACGGGTAGACGGGGGACCAGTGAGAGACTAGCTCTTGGTTTTGGGACAGGCACAGGTCACTCTATTTTCCCATCAGGAAGAAGAATTAACCAGAGGCTCATCCTCCCCCCCGGAACCAGAACAGGTCCTGAAGCCATCCTGCGCTTTTGCGGCCAGCTCCCAAAAAAACGAGTTGTAAAATGGAGCTTCAGGGCACTGCAATTCACAAACCTGCAGAGTTATAAATGATAACTCTCGTCCACAAATATATTGAGGGAAGGCAAAGAAGAGGATTTGAAATCAAGGCAGAATTGCAGGAAACAGATTTCAGGAGGTAGATTCGAATCGCCTTTAAAGCACATGAAAAGCGGCAAAACGTTGACAATGATGCCCTTGGCCAAAAAGGGCGTATGCGTTTTTTCCTGAATATATTCAGGAGGAAACGCATACGCCCTTTTTGGCCAACCAAGCAACCTGGAAAGGCAAATCAGCGCTACAAAGAAGACTCGCTACCCATCGGTCAAAAGGGCCATGCTGAAAAACCTGTCAAAACCAGAAATGCAGGACAGGCCATGGAGAAATGGGAGCCTTGCTACACTGATGGGCGGGATGTAACTTGCCAACAGCCACTCTGGAGAAGTGTACGGTGTGTCCTGAAACATCTAAAAAACACAGCTTAGAGAGCATAGGGCACTTCCACTCATGGGGGTATAAATTGGGAAAATGAAAACTCAGCAAGACACAAGCACCCCAAAGTTTAGGGCTGCTCTGTTGACAAGGACCTCCACTTCATTCCACCTTCAATATCCCAGGAAAGAGAAAAATGGATAAAGAAGTTGTGGTCCTTATGTACAAAGGAATATCACTCAGCCATGAAATCAATGTCATAAGGCTAGTAGCAGCATGATGAGTGGATTTAGGTACGACGATTCTAAGTGAAATAAGTCACACAGAAAAGGACACTTCTCATAAGGTATCACTTATAGAGGGAATGTAAAAACCGTTACACTTGAACTGAATTACAAAACAGAACAGAGTCACACATGCAGAAAACACACTATGGCTGCTTAACGGGAAAGGTGAGGTGGGGTGATACATAAAACAAGGGTATCAAATTAGCTCAGATACCGTTCCATAAACCCAATATGTAATAGACAAGACCTACTCCTTGCTCAGAGAACTGGACTCAACACGCCCTATTCACCGCACAAGAATATATCTGACTAGTAATAATCTTAAAACCTATGTATTGATATCTCTCTGTTAGTGTGTCAAGTGGGTGTAAAGCGGCATAAACACAGCAGTGAAAAGCAGTTAAACCCCATTATAAAAATAAATTACTTTGAAAAACCCATGAAACAAAGACAGTGAAAGAGAGAGAAATTCTTACACAATGCGTTCAGGGGCTGTGATGCAACCTGGATTGAACATATCTAGACCCACAGCTGGATGAGACATAAGGGTGGACACTCTTGGGGCTGAGAGGTTTGGTGAGGTTGGGTGAGCAAACGCAGACCCTTTCAAGTAATACTGCGTGGTACCCATCGCATGGGTCTCAAATCTCCAGGTTCAAGGCCATATTCCTACATCGAAACCATGCATGAGAAAACAAAAAGTTGGTACACCATGTGATGGGGAAAGGTTTCTAAAACTCACCTCATTTCTCTTCTCCTTGTGCCCGGGTTCGCCATTCCAGCTGCTTTACTAACAATCTCCCTACTTGGAGCATCAGCACCTTTAACCTCCTGTTCCGTACAGGTTGCAATTTGTCCTGAGGATGAACGGGTAGACGGGGAACCAGTGAGAGACTAGCTCTTGGTGTTGGGACACGCACAGGTCACTCTATTTTCCCATCAGGAAGAAGAATTAACCACAGGCTCACCATGACCCCGGAACCAGAACAGGGCCTGAAGCCATCCTGCGCTTTTGCGGCCAGCTCCCAAAAAAGCGAGTTGTAAAATGGAGCTTCAGGGCACTGCAAATCACAAACCTGCAGAGTTATAAATGACAACTCTCGTCCACAAATATATTGAGGGAAGGCAAAGAAGAGGATTTGAAATCAAGGCAGAATTGCAGGAAACAGATTTCAGGAGGTAGATTCGAATCGCCTTTAAAGCACATGAAAAGCGGCAAAACGTTGACAATGATGCCCTTGGCCAAAAAGGGCGTATGCGTTTTTTCCTGAATATATTCAGGAGGAAACGCATATGCCCTTTTTGGCCAACCAAGCAACCTGGAAAGGCAAATCAGCGCTACAAAGAAGACTCGCTACCCATCGGTCAAAAGGGCCATGCTGAAAAACCTGTCAAAACCAGAAATGCAGGACAGGCCATGGAGAAATGGGAGCCTTGCTACACTGATGGGTGGGATGTAACTTGCCAACAGCCACTCTGGAGAAGTGTACGGTGTGTCCTGAAACATCTAAAAAACACAGCTTAGAGAGCATAGGGCACTTCCACTCATGGGGGTATAAATTGGGAAAATGAAAAATCAGCAAGACACAAGCACCCCAAAGTTGAGGGCTGCTCTGTTGACAAGGACCTCCACTTCATTCCACCTTCAATATCCCAGGAAAGAGAAAAATGGATAAAGAAGTTGTGGTCCTTATGTACAATGGAATATCACTCAGCCATGAAATCAATGTCATAAGGCTAGTAGCAGCATGATGAGTGGATTTAGGTACGACGATTCTAAGTGAAATAAGTCACACAGAAAAGGACACTTCTCATAAGGTATCACTTATAGAGGGAATGTAAAAACCGTTACACTTGAACTGAATTACAAAACAGAACAGAGTCACACATGCAGAAAACACACTATGGCTGCTTAACGGGAAAGGTGAGGTGGGGTGATACATAAAACAAGGGTATCAAATTAGCTCAGATACCGTTCCATAAACCCAATATGTAATAGACAAGACCTACTCCTTGCTCAGAGAACTGGACTCAACACGCCCTATTCACCGCACAAGAATATATCTGACTAGTAATAATCTTAAAACCTATGTATTGATATCTCTCTGTTAGTGTGTCAAGTGGGTGTAAAGCGGCATAAACACAGCAGTGAAAAGCAGCTAAACCCCATTATAAAAATAAATTACTTCGAAAAACCCATGAAACAAAGACAGTGAAAGAGAGAGAAATTCTTACACAATGCGTTCAGGGGCTGTGATGCAACCTGGATTGAACATATCTAGACCCACAGCTGGATGAGACATAAGGGTGGACACTCTTGGGGCTGAGAGGTTTGGTGAGGTTGGGTGAGCAAACGCAGACCCTTTCAAGTAATACTGCGTGGTACCCATCGCATGGGTCCCAAATCTCCAGGTTCAAGGCCATATTCCTACATCGAAACCATGCATGAGAAAACAAAAAGTTGGTACACCATGTGATGGGGAAAGGTTTCTAAAACTCACCTCATTTCTCTTCTCCTTGTGCCCGGGTTCGCCATTCCAGCTGCTTTACTAACAATCTCCCTACTTGGAGCATCAGCACCTTTAACCTCCTGTTCCGTACAGGTTGCAATTTGTCCTGAGGATGAACGGGTAGACGGGGAACCAGTGAGAGACTAGCTCTTGGTGTTGGGACAGGCACAGGTCACTCTATTTTCCCATCAGGAAGAAGAATTAACCACAGGCTCACCATGACCCCGGAACCAGAACAGGGCCTGAAGCCATCCTGCGCTTTTGCGGCCAGCTCCCAAAAAAGCGAGTTGTAAAATGGAGCTTCAGGGCACTGCAAATCACAAACCTGCAGAGTTATAAATGACAACTCTCGTCCACAAATATATTGAGGGAAGGCAAAGAAGAGGATTTGAAATCAAGGCAGAATTGCAGGAAACAGATTTCAGGAGGTAGATTCGAATCGCCTTTAAAGCACATGAAAAGCGGCAAAACGTTGACAATGATGCCCTTGGCCAAAAAGGGCGTATGCGTTTTTTCCTGAATATATTCAGGAAAAAACGCATACGCCCTTTTTGGCCAACCAAGCAACCTGGAAACGCAAATCAGCGCTACAAAGAAGACTCGCTACCCATCGGTCAAAAGGGCCATGCTGAAAAACCTGTCAAAACCAGAAATGCAGGACAGGCCATGGAGAAATGGGAGCCTTGCTACACTGATGGGCGGGATGTAACTTGCCAACAGCCACTCTGGAGAAGTGTACGGTGTGTCCTGAAACATCTAAAAAACACAGCTTAGAGAGCATAGGGCACTTCCACTCATGGGGGTATAAATTGGGAAAATGAAAAATCAGCAAGACACAAACACCCCAAAGTTTAGGGCTGCTCTGTTGACAAGGACCTCCACTTCATTCCACCTTCAATATCCCAGGAAAGAGAAAAATGGATAAAGAAGTTGTGGTCCTTATGTACAATGGAATATCACTCAGCCATGAAATCAATGTCATAAGGCTAGTAGCAGCATGATGAGTGGATTTAGGTACGACGATTCTAAGTGAAATAAGTCACACAGAAAAGGACACTTCTCATAAGGTATCACTTATAGAGGGAATGTAAAAACCGTTACACTTGAACTGAATTACAAAACAGAACAGAGTCACACATGCAGAAAACACACTATGGCTGCTTAACGGGAAAGGTGAGGTGGGGTGATACATAAAACAAGGGTATCAAATTAGCTCAGATACCGTTCCATAAACCCAATATGTAATAGACAAGACCTACTCCTTGCTCAGAGAACTGGACTCAACACGCCCTATTCACCGCACAAGAATATATCTGACTAGTAATAATCTTAAAACCTATGTATTGATATCTCTCTGTTAGTGTGTCAAGTGGGTGTAAAGCGGCATAAACACAGCAGTGAAAAGCAGCTAAACCCCATTATAAAAATAAATTACTTCGAAAAACCCATGAAACAAAGACAGTGAAAGAGAGAGAAATTCTTACACAATGCGTTCAGGGGCTGTGATGCAACCTGGATTGACCATATCTAGACCCACAGCTGGATGAGACATAAGGGTGGACACTCTTGGGGCTGAGAGGTTTGGTGAGGTTGGGTGAGCAAACGCAGACCCTTTCAAGTAATACTGCGTGGTACCCATCGCATGGGTCCCAAATCTCCAGGTTCAAGGCCATATTCCTACATCGAAACCATGCATGAGAAAACAAAAAGTTGGTACACCATGTGATGGGGAAAGGTTTCTAAAACTCACCTCATTTCTCTTCTCCTTGTGCCCGGGTTCGCCATTCCAGCTGCTTTACTAACAATCTCCCTACTTGGAGCATCAGCACCTTTAACCTCCTGTTCCGTACAGGTTGCAATTTGTCCTGAGGATGAACGGGTAGACGGGGAACCAGTGAGAGACTAGCTCTTGGTGTTGGGACAGGCACAGGTCACTCTATTTTCCCATCAGGAAGAAGAATTAACCACAGGCTCACCATGACCCCGGAACCAGAACAGGGCCTGAAGCCATCCTGCGCTTTTGCGGCCAGCTCCCAAAAAAGCGAGTTGTAAAATGGAGCTTCAGGGCACTGCAAATCACAAACCTGCAGAGTTATAAATGACAACTCTCGTCCACAAATATATTGAGGGAAGGCAAAGAAGAGGATTTGAAATCAAGGCAGAATTGCAGGAAACTGATTTCAGGAGGTAGATTCGAATCGCCTTTAAAGCACATGAAAAGCGGCAAAACGTTGACAATGATGCCCTTGGCCAAAAAGGGCGTATGCGTTTTTTCCTGAATATATTCAGGAGGAAACGCATACGCCCTTTTTGGCCAACCAAGCAACCTGGAAAGGCAAATCAGCGCTACAAAGAAGACTCGCTACCCATCGGTCAAAAGGGCCATGCTGAAAAACCTGTCAAAACCAGAAATGCAGGACAGGCCATGGAGAAATGGGAGCCTTGCTACACTGATGGGCGGGATGTAACTTGCCAACAGCCACTCTGGAGAAGTGTACGGTGTGTCCAGAAACATCTAAAATACACAGCTTAGAGAGCATAGGGCACTTCCACTCATGGGGGTATAAATTGGGAAAATGAAAAATCAGCAAGACACAAGCACCCCAAAGTTTAGGGCTGCTCTGTTGACAAGGACCTCCACTTCATTCCACCTTCAATATCCCAGGAAAGAGAAAAATGGATAAAGAAGTTGTGGTCCTTATGTACAATGGAATATCACTCAGCCATGAAATCAATGTCATAAGGCTAGTAGCAGCATGATGAGTGGATTTAGGTACGACGATTCTAAGTGAAATAAGTCACACAGAAAAGGACACTTCTCATAAGGTATCACTTATAGAGGGAATGTAAAAACCGTTACACTTGAACTGAATTACAAAACAGAACAGAGTCACACATGCAGAAAACACACTATGGCTGCTTAACGGGAAAGGTGAGGTGGGGTGATACATAAAACAAGGGTATCAAATTAGCTCAGATACCGTTCCATAAACCCAATATGTAATAGACAAGACCTACTCCTTGCTCAGAGAACTGGACTCAACACGCCCTATTCACCGCACAAGAATATATCTGACTAGTAATAATCTTAAAACCTATGTATTGATATCTCTCTGTTAGTGTGTCAAGTGGGTGTAAAGCGGCATAAACACAGCAGTGAAAAGCAGCTAAACCCCATTATAAAAATAAATTACTTCGAAAAACCCATGAAACAAAGACAGTGAAAGAGAGAGAAATTCTTACACAATGCGTTCAGGGGCTGTGATGCAACCTGGATTGAACATATCTAGACCCACAGCTGGATGAGACATAAGGGTGGACACTCTTGGGGCTGAGAGGTTTGGTGAGGTTGGGTGAGCAAACGCAGACCCTTTCAAGTAATACTGCGTGGTACCCATCGCATGGGTCCCAAATCTCCAGGTTCAAGGCCATATTCCTACATCGAAACCATGCATGAGAAAACAAAAAGTTGGTACACCATGTGATGGGGAAAGGTTTCTAAAACTCACCTCATTTCTCTTCTCCTTGTGCCCGGGTTCGCCATTCCAGCTGCTTTACTAACAATCTCCCTACTTGGAGCATCAGCACCTTTAACCTCCTGTTCCGTACAGGTTGCAATTTGTCCTGAGGATGAACGGGTAGACGGGGAACCAGTGAGAGACTAGCTCTTGGTGTTGGGACAGGCACAGGTCACTCTATTTTCCCATCAGGAAGAAGAATTAACCACAGGCTCACCATGACCCCGGAACCAGAACAGGGCCTGAAGCCATCCTGCGCTTTTGCGGCCAGCTCCCAAAAAAGCGAGTTGTAAAATGGAGCTTCAGGGCACTGCAAATCACAAACCTGCAGAGTTATAAATGACAACTCTCGTCCACAAATATATTGAGGGAAGGCAAAGAAGAGGATTTGAAATCAAGGCAGAATTGCAGGAAACTGATTTCAGGAGGTAGATTCGAATCGCCTTTAAAGCACATGAAAAGCGGCAAAACGTTGACAATGATGCCCTTGGCCAAAAAGGGCGTATGCGTTTTTTCCTGAATATATTCAGGAGGAAACGCATACGCCCTTTTTGGCCAACCAAGCAACCTGGAAAGGCAAATCAGCGCTACAAAGAAGACTCGCTACCCATCGGTCAAAAGGGCCATGCTGAAAAACCTGTCAAAACCAGAAATGCAGGACAGGCCATGGAGAAATGGGAGCCTTGCTACACTGATGGGCGGGATGTAACTTGCCAACAGCCACTCTGGAGAAGTGTACGGTGTGTCCAGAAACATCTAAAATACACAGCTTAGAGAGCATAGGGCACTTCCACTCATGGGGGTATAAATTGGGAAAATGAAAAATCAGCAAGACACAAGCACCCCAAAGTTTAGGGCTGCTCTGTTGACAAGGACCTCCACTTCATTCCACCTTCAATATCCCAGGAAAGAGAAAAATGGATAAAGAAGTTGTGGTCCTTATGTACAATGGAATATCACTCAGCCATGAAATCAATGTCATAAGGCTAGTAGCAGCATGATGAGTGGATTTAGGTACGACGATTCTAAGTGAAATAAGTCACACAGAAAAGGACACTTCTCATAAGGTATCACTTATAGAGGGAATGTAAAAACCGTTACACTTGAACTGAATTACAAAACAGAACAGAGTCACACATGCAGAAAACACACTATGGCTGCTTAACGGGAAAGGTGAGGTGGGGTGATACATAAAACAAGGGTATCAAATTAGCTCAGATACCGTTCCATAAACCCAATATGTAATAGACAAGACCTACTCCTTGCTCAGAGAACTGGACTCAACACGCCCTATTCACCGCACAAGAATATATCTGACTAGTAATAATCTTAAAACCTATGTATTGATATCTCTCTGTTAGTGTGTCAAGTGGGTGTAAAGCGGCATAAACACAGCAGTGAAAAGCAGCTAAACCCCATTATAAAAATAAATTACTTCGAAAAACCCATGAAACAAAGACAGTGAAAGAGAGAGAAATTCTTACACAATGCGTTCAGGGGCTGTGATGCAACCTGGATTGAACATATCTAGACCCACAGCTGGATGAGACATAAGGGTGGACACTCTTGGGGCTGAGAGGTTTGGTGAGGTTGGGTGAGCAAACGCAGACCCTTTCAAGTAATACTGCGTGGTACCCATCGCATGGGTCCCAAATCTCCAGGTTCAAGGCCATATTCCTACATCGAAACCATGCATGAGAAAACAAAAAGTTGGTACACCATGTGATGGGGAAAGGTTTCTAAAACTCACCTCATTTCTCTTCTCCTTGTGCCCGGGTTCGCCATTCCAGCTGCTTTACTAACAATCTCCCTACTTGGAGCATCAGCACCTTTAACCTCCTGTTCCGTACAGGTTGCAATTTGTCCTGAGGATGAACGGGTAGACGGGGAACCAGTGAGAGACTAGCTCTTGGTGTTGGGACAGGCACAGGTCACTCTATTTTCCCATCAGGAAGAAGAATTAACCACAGGCTCACCATGACCCCGGAACCAGAACAGGGCCTGAAGCCATCCTGCGCTTTTGCGGCCAGCTCCCAAAAAAGCGAGTTGTAAAATGGAGCTTCAGGGCACTGCAAATCACAAACCTGCAGAGTTATAAATGACAACTCTCGTCCACAAATATATTGAGGGAAGGCAAAGAAGAGGATTTGAAATCAAGGCAGAATTGCAGGAAACAGATTTCAGGAGGTAGATTCGAATCGCCTTTAAAGCACATGAAAAGCGGCAAAACGTTGACAATGATGCCCTTGGCCAAAAAGGGCGTATGCGTTTTTTCCTGAATATATTCAGGAGGAAACGCATACGCCCTTTTTGGCCAACCAAGCAACCTGGAAAGGCAAATCAGCGCTACAAAGAAGACTCGCTACCCATCGGTCAAAAGGGCCATGCTGAAAAACCTGTCAAAACCAGAAATGCAGGACAGGCCATGGAGAAATGGGAGCCTTGCTACACTGATGGGCGGGATGTAACTTGCCAACAGCCACTCTGGAGAAGTGTACGGTGTGTCCTGAAACATCTAAAAAACACAGCTTAGAGAGCATAGGGCACTTCCACTCATGGGGGTATAAATTGGGAAAATGAAAAATCAGCAAGACACAAGCACCCCAAAGTTTAGGGCTGCTCTGTTGACAAGGACCTCCACTTCATTCCACCTTCAATATCCCAGGAAAGAGAAAAATGGATAAAGAAGTTGTGGTCCTTATGTACAATGGAATATCACTCAGCCATGAAATCAATGTCATAAGGCTAGTAGCAGCATGATGAGTGGATTTAGGTACGACGATTCTAAGTGAAATAAGTCACACAGAAAAGGACACTTCTCATAAGGTATCACTTATAGAGGGAATGTAAAAACCGTTACACTTGAACTGAATTACAAAACAGAACAGAGTCACACATGCAGAAAACACACTATGGCTGCTTAACGGGAAAGGTGAGGTGGGGTGATACATAAAACAAGGGTATCAAATTAGCTCAGATACCGTTCCATAAACCCAATATGTAATAGACAAGACCTACTCCTTGCTCAGAGAACTGGACTCAACACGCCCTATTCACCGCACAAGAATATATCTGACTAGTAATAATCTTAAAACCTATGTATTGATATCTCTCTGTTAGTGTGTCAAGTGGGTGTAAAGCGGCATAAACACAGCAGTGAAAAGCAGCTAAACCCCATTATAAAAATAAATTACTTCGAAAAACCCATGAAACAAAGACAGTGAAAGAGAGAGAAATTCTTACACAATGCGTTCAGGGGCTGTGATGCAACCTGGATTGACCATATCTAGACCCACAGCTGGATGAGACATAAGGGTGGACACTCTTGGGGCTGAGAGGTTTGGTGAGGTTGGGTGAGCAAACGCAGACCCTTTCAAGTAATACTGCGTGGTACCCATCGCATGGGTCCCAAATCTCCAGGTTCAAGGCCATATTCCTACATCGAAACCATGCATGAGAAAACAAAAAGTTGGTACACCATGTGATGGGGAAAGGTTTCTAAAACTCACCTCATTTCTCTTCTCCTTGTGCCCGGGTTCGCCATTCCAGCTGCTTTACTAACAATCTCCCTACTTGGAGCATCAGCACCTTTAACCTCCTGTTCCGTACAGGTTGCAATTTGTCCTGAGGATGAACGGGTAGACGGGGAACCAGTGAGAGACTAGCTCTTGGTGTTGGGACAGGCACAGGTCACTCTATTTTCCCATCAGGAAGAAGAATTAACCACAGGCTCACCATGACCCCGGAACCAGAACAGGGCCTGAAGCCATCCTGCGCTTTTGCGGCCAGCTCCCAAAAAAGCGAGTTGTAAAATGGAGCTTCAGGGCACTGCAAATCACAAACCTGCAGAGTTATAAATGACAACTCTCGTCCACAAATATATTGAGGGAAGGCAAAGAAGAGGATTTGAAATCAAGGCAGAATTGCAGGAAACTGATTTCAGGAGGTAGATTCGAATCGCCTTTAAAGCACATGAAAAGCGGCAAAACGTTGACAATGATGCCCTTGGCCAAAAAGGGCGTATGCGTTTTTTCCTGAATATATTCAGGAGGAAACGCATACGCCCTTTTTGGCCAACCAAGCAACCTGGAAAGGCAAATCAGCGCTACAAAGAAGACTCGCTACCCATCGGTCAAAAGGGCCATGCTGAAAAACCTGTCAAAACCAGAAATGCAGGACAGGCCATGGAGAAATGGGAGCCTTGCTACACTGATGGGCGGGATGTAACTTGCCAACAGCCACTCTGGAGAAGTGTACGGTGTGTCCAGAAACATCTAAAATACACAGCTTAGAGAGCATAGGGCACTTCCACTCATGGGGGTATAAATTGGGAAAATGAAAAATCAGCAAGACACAAGCACCCCAAAGTTTAGGGCTGCTCTGTTGACAAGGACCTCCACTTCATTCCACCTTCAATATCCCAGGAAAGAGAAAAATGGATAAAGAAGTTGTGGTCCTTATGTACAATGGAATATCACTCAGCCATGAAATCAATGTCATAAGGCTAGTAGCAGCATGATGAGTGGATTTAGGTACGACGATTCTAAGTGAAATAAGTCACACAGAAAAGGACACTTCTCATAAGGTATCACTTATAGAGGGAATGTAAAAACCGTTACACTTGAACTGAATTACAAAACAGAACAGAGTCACACATGCAGAAAACACACTATGGCTGCTTAACGGGAAAGGTGAGGTGGGGTGATACATAAAACAAGGGTATCAAATTAGCTCAGATACCGTTCCATAAACCCAATATGTAATAGACAAGACCTACTCCTTGCTCAGAGAACTGGACTCAACACGCCCTATTCACCGCACAAGAATATATCTGACTAGTAATAATCTTAAAACCTATGTATTGATATCTCTCTGTTAGTGTGTCAAGTGGGTGTAAAGCGGCATAAACACAGCAGTGAAAAGCAGCTAAACCCCATTATAAAAATAAATTACTTCGAAAAACCCATGAAACAAAGACAGTGAAAGAGAGAGAAATTCTTACACAATGCGTTCAGGGGCTGTGATGCAACCTGGATTGAACATATCTAGACCCACAGCTGGATGAGACATAAGGGTGGACACTCTTGGGGCTGAGAGGTTTGGTGAGGTTGGGTGAGCAAACGCAGACCCTTTCAAGTAATACTGCGTGGTACCCATCGCATGGGTCCCAAATCTCCAGGTTCAAGGCCATATTCCTACATCGAAACCATGCATGAGAAAACAAAAAGTTGGTACACCATGTGATGGGGAAAGGTTTCTAAAACTCACCTCATTTCTCTTCTCCTTGTGCCCGGGTTCCCCATTCCAGCTGCTTTACTAACAATCTCCCTACTTGGAGCATCAGCACCTTTAACCTCCTGTTCCGTACAGGTTGCAATTTGTCCTGAGGATGAACGGGTAGACGGGGAACCAGTGAGAGACTAGCTCTTGGTGTTGGGACAGGCACAGGTCACTCTATTTTCCCATCAGGAAGAAGAATTAACCACAGGCTCACCATGACCCCGGAACCAGAACAGGGCCTGAAGCCATCCTGCGCTTTTGCGGCCAGCTCCCAAAAAAGCGAGTTGTAAAATGGAGCTTCAGGGCACTGCAAATCACAAACCTGCAGAGTTATAAATGACAACTCTCGTCCACAAATATATTGAGGGAAGGCAAAGAAGAGGATTTGAAATGAAGGCAGAATTGCAGGAAACAGATTTCAGGAGGTAGATTCGAATCGCCTTTAAAGCACATGAAAAGCGGCAAAACGTTGACAATGATGTCCTTGGCCAAAAAGGGCGTATGCGTTTTTTCCTGAATATATTCAGGAGGAAACGCATACGCCCTTTTTGGCCAACCAAGCAACCTGGAAAGGCAAATCAGCGCTACAAAGAAGACTCGCTACCCATCGGTCAAAAGGGCCATGCTGAAAAACCTGTCAAAACCAGAAATGCAGGACAGGCCATGGAGAAATGGGAGCCTTGCTACACTGATGGGCGGGATGTAACTTGCCAACAGCCACTCTGGAGAAGTGTACGGTGTGTCCTGAAACATCTAAAAAACACAGCTTAGAGAGCATAGGGCACTTCCACTCATGGGGGTATAAATTGGGAAAATGAAAAATCAGCAAGACACAAGCACCCCAAAGTTTAGGGCTGCTCTGTTGACAAGGACCTCCACTTCATTCCACCTTCAATATCCCAGGAAAGAGAAAAATGGATAAAGAAGTTGTGGTCCTTATGTACAATGGAATATCACTCAGCCATGAAATCAATGTCATAAGGCTAGTAGCAGCATGATGAGTGGATTTAGGTACGACGATTCTAAGTGAAATAAGTCACACAGAAAAGGACACTTCTCATAAGGTATCACTTATAGAGGGAATGTAAAAACTGTTACACTTGAACTGAATTACAAAACAGAACAGAATCACACATGCAGAAAACACACTATGGCTGCTTAACGGGAAAGGGGAGGTGGGGTGATACATAAAACAAGGGTATCAAATTAGCTCAGATACCGTTCCATAAACCCAATATGTAATAGACAAGACCTACTCCTTGCTCAGAGAACTGGACTCAACACGCCCTATTCACCGCACAAGAATATATCTGACTAGTAATAATCTTAAAACCTATGTATTGATATCTCTCTGTTAGTGTGTCAAGTGGGTGTAAAGCGGCATAAACACAGCAGTGAAAAGCAGCTAAACCCCATTATAAAAATAAATTACTTCGAAAAACCCATGAAACAAAGACAGTGAAAGAGAGAGAAATTCTTACACAATGCGTTCAGGGGCTGTGATGCAACCTGGATTGACCATATCTAGACCCACAGCTGGATGAGACATAAGGGTGGACACTCTTGGGGCTGAGAGTTTTGGTGAGGTTGGGTGAGCAAACGCAGACCCTTTAAAGTAATACTGCGTGGTACCCATCGCATGGGTCCCAAATCTCCAGGTTCAAGGCCATATTCCTACATCGAAACCATGCATGAGAAAACAAAAAGTTGGTACACCATGTGATGGGGAAAGGTTTCTAAAACTCACCTCATTTCTCTTCTCCTTGTGCCCGGGTTCGCCATTCCAGCTGCTTTACTAACAATCTCCCTACTTGGAGCATCAGCACCTTTAACCTCCTGTTCCGTACAGCTTGCAATTTGTCCTGAGGATGAACGGGTAGACGGGGAACCAGTGAGAGACTAGCTCTTGGTGTTGGGACAGGCACAGGTCACTCTATTTTCCCATCAGGAAGAAGAATTAACCACAGGCTCACCATGACCCCGGAACCAGAACAGGGCCTGAAGCCATCCTGCGCTTTTGCAGCCAGCTCCCAAAAAAGCGAGTTGTAAAATGGAGCTTCAGGGCACTGCAAATCACAAACCTGCAGAGTTATAAATGACAACTCTCGTCCACAAATATATTGAAGGAAGGCAAAGAAGAGGATTTGAAATCAAGCCAGAATTGCAGGAAACAGATTTCAGGAGGTAGATTCGAAGCGCCTTTAAAGCACATGAAAAGCGGCAAAACGTTGACAATGATGCCCTTGGCCAAAAAGGGCGTATGCGTTTTTTCCTGAATATATTCAGGAGGAAACGCATACGCCCTTTTTGGCCAACCAAGCAACCTGGAAAGGCAAATCAGCGCTACAAAGAAGACTCGCTACCCATCGGTCAAAAGGGCCATGCTGAAAAACCTGTCAAAACCAGAAATGCAGGACAGGCCATGGAGAAATGGGAGCCTTGCTACACTGATGGGCGGGATGTAACTTGCCAACAGACACTCTGGAGAAGTGTACGGTGTGTCCTGAAACATCTAAAAAACACAGCTTAGAGAGCATAGGGCACTTCCACTCATGGGGGTATAAATTGGGAAAATGAAAAATCAGCAAGACACAAGCACCCCAAAGTTTAGGGCTGCTCTGTTGACAAGGACCTCCACTTCATTCCACCTTCAATATCCCAGGAAAGAGAAAAATGGATAAAGAAGTTGTGGTCCTTATGTACAATGGAATATCACTCAGCCATGAAATCAATGTCATAAGGCTAGTAGCAGCATGATGAGTGGATTTAGGTACGACAATTCTAAGTGAAATAAGTCACACAGAAAAGGACACTTCTCATAAGGTATCACTTATAGAGGGAATGTAAAAACCGTTACACTTGAACTGAATTACAAAACAGAACAGAGTCACACATACAGAAAACACACTATGGCTGCTTAACGGGAAAGGTGAGGTGGGGTGATACATAAAACAAGGGTATCAAATTAGCTCAGATACCGTTCCATAAACCCAATATGTAATAGACAAGACCTACTCCTTGCTCAGAGAACTGGACTCAACACGCCCTATTCACCGCACAAGAATATATCTGACTAGTAATAATCTTAAAACCTATGTATTGATATCTCTCTGTTAGTGTGTCAAGTGGGTGTAAAGCGGCATAAACACAGCAGTGAAAAGCAGCTAAACCCCATTATAAAAATAAATTACTTCGAAAAACCCATGAAACAAAGACAGTGAAAGAGAGAGAAATTCTTACACAATGCGTTCAGGGGCTGTGATGCAACCTGGATTGAACATATCTAGACCCACAGCTGGATGAGACATAAGGGTGGACACTCTTGGGGCTGAGAGGTTTGGTGAGGTTGGGTGAGCAAACGCAGACCCTTTAAAGTAATACTGCGTGGTACCCATCGCATGGGTCCCAAATCTCCAGGTTCAAGGCCATATTCCTACATCGAAACCATGCATGAGAAAACAAAAAGTTGGTACACCATGTGATGGGGAAAGGTTTCTAAAACTCACCTCATTTCTCTTCTCCTTGTGCCCGGGTTCGCCATTCCAGCTGCTTTACTAACAATCTCCCTACTTGGAGCATCAGCACCTTTAACCTCCTGTTCCGTACAGGTTGCAATTTGTCCTGAGGATGAACGGGTAGACGGGGAACCAGTGAGAGACTAGCTCTTGGTGTTGGGACAGGCACAGGTCACTCTATTTTCCCATCAGGAAGAAGAATTAACCACAGGCTCACCATGACCCCGGAACCAGAACAGGGCCTGAAGCCATCCTGCGCTTTTGCGGCCAGCTCCCAAAAAAGCGAGTTGTAAAATGGAGCTTCAGGGCACTGCAAATCACAAACCTGCAGAGTTATAAATGACAACTCTCGTCCACAAATATATTGAGGGAAGGCAAAGAAGAGGATTTGAAATCAAGGCAGAATTGCAGGAAACAGATTTCAGGAGGTAGATTCGAATCGCCTTTAAAGCACATGAAAAGCGGCAAAACGTTGACAATGATGCCCTTGGCCAAAAAGGGCGTATGCGTTTTTTCCTGAATATATTCAGGAGGAAACGCATACGCCCTTTTTGGCCAACCAAGCAACCTGGAAAGGCAAATCAGCGCTACAAAGAAGACTCGCTACCCATCGGTCAAAAGGGCCATGCTGAAAAACCTGTCAAAACCAGAAATGCAGGACAGGCCATGGAGAAATGGGAGCCTTGTTACACTGATGGGCGGGATGTAACTTGCCAACAGCCACTCTGGAGAAGTGTACGGTGTGTCCTGAAACATCTAAAAAACACAGCTTAGAGAGCATAGGGCACTTCCACTCATGGGGGTATAAATTGGGAAAATGAAAAATCAGCAAGACACAAACACCCCAAAGTTTAGGGCTGCTCTGTTGACAAGGACCTCCACTTCATTCCACCTTCAATATCCCAGGAAAGAGAAAAATGGATAAAGAAGTTGTGGTCCTTATGTACAATGGAATATCACTCAGCCATGAAATCAATGTCATAAGGCTAGTAGCAGCATGATGAGTGGATTTAGGTACGACGATTCTAAGTGAAATAAGTCACACAGAAAAGGACACTTCTCATAAGGTATCACTTATAGAGGGAATGTAAAAACTGTTACACTTGAACTGAATTACAAAACAGAACAGAGTCACACATGCAGAAAACACACTATGGCTGCTTAACGGGAAAGGTGAGGTGGGGTGATACATAAAACAAGGGTTTCAAATTAGCTCAGATACCGTTCCATAAACCCAATATGTAATAGACAAGACCTACTCCTTGCTCAGAGAACTGGACTCAACACGCCCTATTCACCGCACAAGAATATATCTGACTAGTAATAATCTTAAAACCTATGTATTGATATCTCTCTGTTAGTGTGTCAAGTGGGTGTAAAGCGGCATAAACACAGCAGTGAAAAGCAGCTAAACCCCATTATAAAAATAAATTACTTCGAAAAACCCATGAAACAAAGACAGTGAAAGAGAGAGAAATTCTTACACAATGCATTCAGGGGCTGTGATGCAACCTGGATTGACCATATCTAGACCCACAGCTGGATGAGACATAAGGGTGGCCACTCTTGGGGCTGAGAGGTTTGGTGAGGTTGGGTGAGCAAACGCAGACCCTTTAAAATAATACTGTGTGGTACCCATCGCATGGGTCCCAAATCTCCAGGTTCAAGGCCATATTCCTACATCGAAAACATGCATGAGAAAACAAAAAGATGGTACATCATGTGATGGGGAAAGGTTTCTAAAACGCACCTCATTTCTCTTCTCCTTGTGCCCGGGTTCGCCATTCCAGCCGCTTTACTAACAATCTCCCTACTTGGAGCATCAGCACCTTTAACCTCCTGTTCCATACAGGTTGCAATTGGTCCTGAGGATGAACGGGTAGACGGGGTACCAGTGAGAGACTAGCTCTTGGTTTTGGGACAGGCACAGGTCACTCTATTTTCCCATCAGGAAGAAGAATTAACCAGAGGCTCACCCGGACCCCGGAACCAGAACAGTTCCTGAAGCCATCCTGCGCTTTTGCGGCCAGCTCCCAAAAAAACGAGTTGTAAAATGGAGCTTCAGGGCACTGCAATTCACAAACCTGCAGAGTTATAAATGATAACTCTCGTCCACAAATATATTGAGGGAAGGCAAAGAAGAGGATTTGAAATCAAGGCAGAATTGCAGGAAACAGATTTCAGGAGGTAGATTCGAATCGCCTTTAAAGCACATGAAAAGCGGCAAAACGTTGACAATGATGCCCTTGGCCAAAAAGGGCGTATGCGTTTTTTCCTGAATATATACAGGAGGAAACGCATACGCCCTTTTTGGCCAACCAAGCTCCCTGGAAAGGCAAATCAGCGCTACAAAGAAGACTCGCTACCCATCGGTCAAAAGGGCCATGCTGAAAAACCTGTCAAAACCAGAAATGCAGGACAGGCCATGGAGAAATGGGAGCCTTGCTACACTGATGGGCGGGATGTAACTTGCCAACAGCCACTCTGGAGAAGTGTACGGTGTGTCCTGAAACATCTAAAAAACACAGCTTAGAGAGCATAGGGCACTTCCACTCATGGGGGTATAAATTGGGAAAATGAAAAATCAGCAAGACACAAGCACCCCAAAGTTTAGGGCTGCTCTGTTGACAAGGACCTCCACTTCATTCCACCTTCAATATCCCAGGAAAGAGAAAAATGGATAAAGAAGTTGTGGTCCTTATGTACAATGGAATATCACTCAGCCATGAAATCAATGTCATAAGGCTAGTAGCAGCATGATGAGTGGATTTAGGTACGACGATTCTAAGTGAAATAAGTCACACAGAAAAGGACACTTCTCATAAGGTATCACTTATAGAGGGAATGTAAAAACTGTTACACTTGAACTGAATTACAAAACAGAACAGAATCACACATGCAGAAAACACACTATGGCTGCTTAACGGGAAAGGTGAGGTGGGGTGATACATAAAACAAGGGTATCAAATTAGCTCAGATACCGTTCCATAAACCCAATATGTAATAGACAAGACCTACTCCTTGCTCAGAGAACTGGACTCAACACGCCCTATTCACCGCACAAGAATATATCTGACTAGTAATAATCTTAAAACCTATGTATTGATATCTCTCTGTTAGTGTGTCAAGTGGGTGTAAAGCGGCATAAACACAGCAGTGAAAAGCAGCTAAACCCCATTATAAAAATAAATTACTTCGAAAAACCCATGAAACAAAGACAGTGAAAGAGAGAGAAATTCTTACACAATGCGTTCAGGGGCTGTGATGCAACCTGGATTGACCATATCTAGACCCACAGCTGGATGAGACATAAGGGTGGACACTCTTGGGGCTGAGAGGTTTGGTGAGGTTGGGTGAGCAAACGCAGACCCTTTCAAGTAATACTGCGTGGTACCCATCGCATGGGTCCCAAATCTCCAGGTTCAAGGCCATATTCCTACATCGAAACCATGCATGAGAAAACAAAAAGTTGGTACACCATGTGATGGGGAAAGGTTTCTAAAACTCACCTCATTTCTCTTCTCCTTGTGCCCGGGTTCGCCATTCCAGCTGCTTTACTAACAATCTCCCTACTTGGAGCATCAGCACCTTTAACCTCCTGTTCCGTACAGGTTGCAATTTGTCCTGAGGATGAACGGGTAGACGGGGAACCAGTGAGAGACTAGCTCTTGGTGTTGGGACAGGCACAGGTCACTCTATTTTCCCATCAGGAAGAAGAATTAACCACAGGCTCACCATGACCCCGGAACCAGAACAGGGCCTGAAGCCATCCTGCGCTTTTGCGGCCAGCTCCCAAAAAAGCGAGTTGTAAAATGGAGCTTCAGGGCACTGCAAATCACAAACCTGCAGAGTTATAAATGACAACTCTCGTCCACAAATATATTGAGGGAAGGCAAAGAAGAGGATTTGAAATCAAGGCAGAATTGCAGGAAACAGATTTCAGGAGGTAGATTCGAATCGCCTTTAAAGCACATGAAAAGCGGCAAAACGTTGACAATGATGCCCTTGGCCAAAAAGGGCGTATGCGTTTTTTCCTGAATATATTCAGGAGGAAACGCATACGCCCTTTTTGGCCAACCAAGCAACCTGGAAAGGCAAATCAGCGCTACAAAGAAGACTCGCTACCCATCGGTCAAAAGGGCCATGCTGAAAAACCTGTCAAAACCAGAAATGCAGGACAGGCCATGGAGAAATGGGAGCCTTGCTACACTGATGGGCGGGATGTAACTTGCCAACAGCCACTCTGGAGAAGTGTACGGTGTGTCCTGAAACATCTAAAAAACACAGCTTAGAGAGCATAGGGCACTTCCACTCATGGGGGTATAAATTGGGAAAATGAAAAATCAGCAAGACACAAGCACCCCAAAGTTTAGGGCTGCTCTGTTGACAAGGACCTCCACTTCATTCCACCTTCAATATCCCAGGAAAGAGAAAAATGGATAAAGAAGTTGTGGTCCTTATGTACAATGGAATATCACTCAGCCATGAAATCAATGTCATAAGGCTAGTAGCAGCATGATGAGTGGATTTAGGTTTGACGATTCTAAGTGAAATAAGTCACACAGAAAAGGACACTTCTCATAAGGTATCACTTATAGAGGGAATGTAAAAACCGTTACACTTGAACTGAATTACAAAACAGAACAGAGTCACACATGCAGAAAACACACTATGGCTGCTTAACGGGAAAGGTGAGGTGGGGTGATACATAAAACAAGGGTATCAAATTAGCTCAGATACCGTTCCATAAACCCAATATGTAATAGACAAGACCTACTCCTTGCTCAGAGAACTGGACTCAACACGCCCTATTCACCGCACAAGAATATATCTGACTAGTAATAATCTTAAAACCTATGTATTGATATCTCTCTGTTAGTGTGTCAAGTGGGTGTAAAGCGGCATAAACACAGCAGTGAAAAGCAGCTAAACCCCATTATAAAAATAAATTACTTCGAAAAACCCATGAAACAAAGACAGTGAAAGAGAGAGAAATTCTTACACAATGCGTTCAGGGGCTGTGATGCAACCTGGATTGACCATATCTAGACCCACAGCTGGATGAGACATAAGGGTGGACACTCTTGGGGCTGAGAGGTTTGGTGAGGTTGGGTGAGCAAACGCAGACCCTTTCAAGTAATACTGCGTGGTACCCATCGCATGGGTCCCAAATCTCCAGGTTCAAGGCCATATTCCTACATCGAAACCATGCATGAGAAAACAAAAAGTTGGTACACCATGTGATGGGGAAAGGTTTCTAAAACTCACCTCATTTCTCTTCTCCTTGTGCCCGGGTTCGCCATTCCAGCTGCTTTACTAACAATCTCCCTACTTGGAGCATCAGCACCTTTAACCTCCTGTTCCGTACAGGTTGCAATTTGTCCTGAGGATGAACGGGTAGACGGGGAACCAGTGAGAGACTAGCTCTTGGTGTTGGGACAGGCACAGGTCACTCTATTTTCCCATCAGGAAGAAGAATTAACCACAGGCTCACCATGACCCCGGAACCAGAACAGGGCCTGAAGCCATCCTGCGCTTTTGCGGCCAGCTCCCAAAAAAGCGAGTTGTAAAATGGAGCTTCAGGGCACTGCAAATCACAAACCTGCAGAGTTATAAATGACAACTCTCGTCCACAAATATATTGAGGGAAGGCAAAGAAGAGGATTTGAAATCAAGGCAGAATTGCAGGAAACAGATTTCAGGAGGTAGATTCGAATCGCCTTTAAAGCACATGAAAAGCGGCAAAACGTTGACAATGATGCCCTTGGCCAAAAAGGGCGTATGCGTTTTTTCCTGAATATATTCAGGAGGAAACGCATACGCCCTTTTTGGCCAACCAAGCAACCTGGAAAGGCAAATCAGCGCTACAAAGAAGACTCGCTACCCATCGGTCAAAAGGGCCATGCTGAAAAACCTGTCAAAACCAGAAATGCAGGACAGGCCATGGAGAAATGGGAGCCTTGTTACACTGATGGGCGGGATGTAACTTGCCAACAGCCACTCTGGAGAAGTGTACGGTGTGTCCTGAAACATCTAAAAAACACAGCTTAGAGAGCATAGGGCACTTCCACTCATGGGGGTATAAATTGGGAAAATGAAAAATCAGCAAGACACAAGCACCCCAAAGTTTAGGGATGCTCTGTTGACAAGGACCTCCACTTCATTCCACCTTCAATATCCCAGGAAAGAGAAAAATGGATAAAGAAGTTGTGGTCCTTATGTACAATGGAATATCACTCAGCCATGAAATCAATGTCATAAGGCTAGTAGCAGCATGATGAGTGGATTTAGGTACGACGATTCTAAGTGAAATAAGTCACACAGAAAAGGACACTTCTCATAAGGTATCACTTATAGAGGGAATGTAAAAACTGTTACACTTGAACTGAATTACAAAACAGAACAGAATCACACATGCAGAAAACACACTATGGCTGCTTAACGGGAAAGGGGAGGTGGGGTGATACATAAAACAAGGGTATCAAATTAGCTCAGATACCGTTCCATAAACCCAATATGTAATAGACAAGACCTACTCCTTGCTCAGAGAACTGGACTCAACACGCCCTATTCACCGCACAAGAATATATCTGACTAGTAATAATCTTAAAACCTATGTATTGATATCTCTCTGTTAGTGTGTCAAGTGGGTGTAAAGCGGCATAAACACAGCAGTGAAAAGCAGCTAAACCCCATTATAAAAATAAATTACTTCGAAAAACCCATGAAACAAAGACAGTGAAAGAGAGAGAAATTCTTACACAATGCGTTCAGGGGCTGTGATGCAACCTGGATTGACCATATCTAGACCCACAGCTGGATGAGACATAAGGGTGGACACTCTTGGGGCTGAGAGGTTTGGTGAGGTTGGGTGAGCAAACGCAGACCCTTTAAAGTAATACTGCGTGGTACCCATCGCATGGGTCCCAAATCTCCAGGTTCAAGGCCATATTCCTACATCGAAACCATGCATGAGAAAACAAAAAGTTGGTACACCATGTGATGGGGAAAGGTTTCTAAAACTCACCTCATTTCTCTTCTCCTTGTGCCCGGGTTCGCCATTCCAGCTGCTTTACTAACAATCTCCCTACTTGGAGCATCAGCACCTTTAACCTCCTGTTCCGTACAGGTTGCAATTTGTCCTGAGGATGAACGGGTAGACGGGGAACCAGTGAGAGACTAGCTCTTGGTGTTGGGACAGGCACAGGTCACTCTATTTTCCCATCAGGAAGAAGAATTAACCACAGGCTCACCATGACCCCGGAACCAGAACAGGGCCTGAAGCCATCCTGCGCTTTTGCGGCCAGCTCCCAAAAAAGCGAGTTGTAAAATGGAGCTTCAGGGCACTGCAAATCACAAACCTGCAGAGTTATAAATGACAACTCTCGTCCACAAATATATTGAGGGAAGGCAAAGAAGAGGATTTGAAATCAAGGCAGAATTGCAGGAAACAGATTTCAGGAGGTAGATTCGAATCGCCTTTAAAGCACATGAAAAGCGGCAAAACGTTGACAATGATGCCCTTGGCCAAAAAGGGCGTATGCGTTTTTTCCTGAATATATTCAGGAGGAAACGCATACGCCCTTTTTGGCCAACCAAGCAACCTGGAAAGGCAAATCAGCGCTACAAAGAAGACTCGCTACCCATCGGTCAAAAGGGCCATGCTGAAAAACCTGTCAAAACCAGAAATGCAGGACAGGCCATGGAGAAATGGGAGCCTTGCTACACTGATGGGCGGGATGTAACTTGCCAACAGCCACTCTGGAGAAGTGTACGGTGTGTCCTGAAACATCTAAAAAACACAGCTTAGAGAGCATAGGGCACTTCCACTCATGGGGGTATAAATTGGGAAAATGAAAAATCAGCAAGACACAAGCACCCCAAAGTTTAGGGATGCTCTGTTGACAAGGACCTCCACTTCATTCCACCTTCAATATCCCAGGAAAGAGAAAAATGGATAAAGAAGTTGTGGTCCTTATGTACAATGGAATATCACTCAGCCATGAAATCAATGTCATAAGGCTAGTAGCAGCATGATGAGTGGATTTAGGTTTGACGATTCTAAGTGAAATAAGTCACACAGAAAAGGACACTTCTCATAAGGTATCACTTATAGAGGGAATGTAAAAACCGTTACACTTGAACTGAATTACAAAACAGAACAGAGTCACACATGCAGAAAACACACTATGGCTGCTTAACGGGAAAGGTGAGGTGGGGTGATACATAAAACAAGGGTATCAAATTAGCTCAGATACCGTTCCATAAACCCAATATGTAATAGACAAGACCTACTCCTTGCTCAGAGAACTGGACTCAACACGCCCTATTCACCGCACAAGAATATATCTGACTAGTAATAATCTTAAAACCTATGTATTGATATCTCTCTGTTAGTGTGTCAAGTGGGTGTAAAGCGGCATAAACACAGCAGTGAAAAGCAGCTAAACCCCATTATAAAAATAAATTACTTCGAAAAACCCATGAAACAAAGACAGTGAAAGAGAGAGAAATTCTTACACAATGCGTTCAGGGGCTGTGATGCAACCTGGATTGACCATATCTAGACCCACAGCTGGATGAGACATAAGGGTGGACACTCTTGGGGCTGAGAGGTTTGGTGAGGTTGGGTGAGCAAACGCAGACCCTTTCAAGTAATACTGCGTGGTACCCATCGCATGGGTCCCAAATCTCCAGGTTCAAGGCCATATTCCTACATCGAAACCATGCATGAGAAAACAAAAAGTTGGTACACCATGTGATGGGGAAAGGTTTCTAAAACTCACCTCATTTCTCTTCTCCTTGTGCCCGGGTTCGCCATTCCAGCTGCTTTACTAACAATCTCCCTACTTGGAGCATCAGCACCTTTAACCTCCTGTTCCGTACAGGTTGCAATTTGTCCTGAGGATGAACGGGTAGACGGGGAACCAGTGAGAGACTAGCTCTTGGTGTTGGGACAGGCACAGGTCACTCTATTTTCCCATCAGGAAGAAGAATTAACCACAGGCTCACCATGACCCCGGAACCAGAACAGGGCCTGAAGCCATCCTGCGCTTTTGCGGCCAGCTCCCAAAAAAGCGAGTTGTAAAATGGAGCTTCAGGGCACTGCAAATCACAAACCTGCAGAGTTATAAATGACAACTCTCGTCCACAAATATATTGAGGGAAGGCAAAGAAGAGGATTTGAAATCAAGGCAGAATTGCAGGAAACAGATTTCAGGAGGTAGATTCGAATCGCCTTTAAAGCACATGAAAAGCGGCAAAACGTTGACAATGATGCCCTTGGCCAAAAAGGGCGTATGCGTTTTTTCCTGAATATATTCAGGAGGAAACGCATACGCCCTTTTTGGCCAACCAAGCAACCTGGAAAGGCAAATCAGCGCTACAAAGAAGACTCGCTACCCATCGGTCAAAAGGGCCATGCTGAAAAACCTGTCAAAACCAGAAATGCAGGACAGGCCATGGAGAAATGGGAGCCTTGTTACACTGATGGGCGGGATGTAACTTGCCAACAGCCACTCTGGAGAAGTGTACGGTGTGTCCTGAAACATCTAAAAAACACAGCTTAGAGAGCATAGGGCACTTCCACTCATGGGGGTATAAATTGGGAAAATGAAAAATCAGCAAGACACAAGCACCCCAAAGTTTAGGGATGCTCTGTTGACAAGGACCTCCACTTCATTCCACCTTCAATATCCCAGGAAAGAGAAAAATGGATAAAGAAGTTGTGGTCCTTATGTACAATGGAATATCACTCAGCCATGAAATCAATGTCATAAGGCTAGTAGCAGCATGATGAGTGGATTTAGGTACGACGATTCTAAGTGAAATAAGTCACACAGAAAAGGACACTTCTCATAAGGTATCACTTATAGAGGGAATGTAAAAACTGTTACACTTGAACTGAATTACAAAACAGAACAGAATCACACATGCAGAAAACACACTATGGCTGCTTAACGGGAAAGGGGAGGTGGGGTGATACATAAAACAAGGGTATCAAATTAGCTCAGATACCGTTCCATAAACCCAATATGTAATAGACAAGACCTACTCCTTGCTCAGAGAACTGGACTCAACACGCCCTATTCACCGCACAAGAATATATCTGACTAGTAATAATCTTAAAACCTATGTATTGATATCTCTCTGTTAGTGTGTCAAGTGGGTGTAAAGCGGCATAAACACAGCAGTGAAAAGCAGCTAAACCCCATTATAAAAATAAATTACTTCGAAAAACCCATGAAACAAAGACAGTGAAAGAGAGAGAAATTCTTACACAATGCGTTCAGGGGCTGTGATGCAACCTGGATTGACCATATCTAGACCCACAGCTGGATGAGACATAAGGGTGGACACTCTTGGGGCTGAGAGGTTTGGTGAGGTTGGGTGAGCAAACGCAGACCCTTTAAAGTAATACTGCGTGGTACCCATCGCATGGGTCCCAAATCTCCAGGTTCAAGGCCATATTCCTACATCGAAACCATGCATGAGAAAACAAAAAGTTGGTACACCATGTGATGGGGAAAGGTTTCTAAAACTCACCTCATTTCTCTTCTCCTTGTGCCCGGGTTCGCCATTCCAGCTGCTTTACTAACAATCTCCCTACTTGGAGCATCAGCACCTTTAACCTCCTGTTCCGTACAGGTTGCAATTTGTCCTGAGGATGAACGGGTAGACGGGGAACCAGTGAGAGACTAGCTCTTGGTGTTGGGACAGGCACAGGTCACTCTATTTTCCCATCAGGAAGAAGAATTAACCACAGGCTCACCATGACCCCGGAACCAGAACAGGGCCTGAAGCCATCCTGCGCTTTTGCGGCCAGCTCGCAAAAAAGCGAGTTGTAAAATGGAGCTTCAGGGCACTGCAAATCACAAACCTGCAGAGTTATAAATGATAACTCTCGTCCACAAATATATTGAGGGAAGGCAAAGAAGAGGATTTGAAATCAAGGCAGAATTGCAGGAAACAGATTTCAGGAGGTAGATTCGAATCGCCTTTAAAGCACATGAAAAGCGGCAAAACGTTGACAAAGATGCCCTTGGCCAAAAAGGGCGTATGCGTTTTTTCCTGAATATATTCAGGAGGAAACGCATACGCCCTTTTTGGCCAACCAAGCAACCTGGAAAGGCAAATCAGCGCTACAAAGAAGACTCGCTACCCATCGGTCAAAAGGGCCATGCTGAAAAACCTGTCAAAACCAGAAATGCAGGACAGGCCATGGAGAAATGGGAGCCTTGCTACACTGATGGGCGGGATGTAACTTGCCAACAGCCACTCTGGAGAAGTGTACGGTGTGTCCTGAAACATCTAAAAAACACAGCTTAGAGAGCATAGGGCACTTCCACTCATGGGGGTATAAATTGGGAAAATGAAAAATCAGCAAGACACAAGCACCCCAAAGTTTAGGGATGCTCTGTTGACAAGGACCTCCACTTCATTCCACCTTCAATATCCCAGGAAAGAGAAAAATGGATAAAGAAGTTGTGGTCCTTATGTACAATGGAATATCACTCAGCCATGAAATCAATGTCATAAGGCTAGTAGCAGCATGATGAGTGGATTTAGGTACGACGATTCTAAGTGAAATAAGTCACACAGAAAAGGACACTTCTCATAAGGTATCACTTATAGAGGGAATGTAAAAACTGTTACACTTGAACTGAATTACAAAACAGAACAGAATCACACATGCAGAAAACACACTTTGGCTGCTTAACGGGAAAGGGGAGGTGGGGTGATACATAAAACAAGGGTATCAAATTAGCTCAGATACCGTTCCATAAACCCAATATGTAATAGACAAGACCTACTCCTTGCTCAGAGAACTGGACTCAACACGCCCTATTCACCGCACAAGAATATATCTGACTAGTAATAATCTTAAAACCTATGTATTGATATCTCTCTGTTAGTGTGTCAAGTGGGTGTAAAGCGGCATAAACACAGCAGTGAAAAGCAGCTAAACCCCATTATAAAAATAAATTACTTCGAAAAACCCATGAAACAAAGACAGTGAAAGAGAGAGAAATTCTTACACAATGCGTTCAGGGGCTGTGATGCAACCTGGATTGAACATATCTAGACCCACAGCTGGATGAGACATAAGGGTGGACACTCTTGGGGCTGAGAGGTTTGGTGAGGTTGGGTGAGCAAACGCAGACCCTTTCAAGTAATACTGCGTGGTACCCATCGCATGGGTCCCAAATCTCCAGGTTCAAGGCCATATTCCTACATCGAAACCATGCATGAGAAAACAAAAAGTTGGTACACCATGTGATGGGGAAAGGTTTCTAAAACTCACCTCATTTCTCTTCTCCTTGTGCCCGGGTTCGCCATTCCAGCTGCTTTACTAACAATCTCCCTACTTGGAGCATCAGCACCTTTAACCTCCTGTTCCGTACAGGTTGCAATTTGTCCTGAGGATGAACGGGAAGACGGGGAACCAACGAGAGACTAGCTCTTGGTGTTGGGACAGGCACAGGTCACTCTATTTTCCCATCAGGAAGAAGAATTAACCACAGGCTCACCATGACCCCGGAACCAGAACAGGGCCTGAAGCCATCCTGCGCTTTTGCGGCCAGCTCCCAAAAAAGCGAGTTGTAAAATGGAGCTTCAGGGCACTGCAAATCACAAACCTGCAGAGTTATAAATGATAACTCTCGTCCACAAATATATTGAGGGAAGGCAAAGAAGAGGATTTGAAATCAAGGCAGAATTGCAGGAAACAGATTTCAGGAGGTAGATTCGAATCGCCTTTAAAGCACATGAAAAGCGGCAAAACGTTGACAAAGATGCCCTTGGCCAAAAAGGGCGTATGCGTTTTTTCCTGAATATATTCAGGAGGAAACGCATACGCCCTTTTTGGCCAATCAAGCAACCTGGAAAGGCAAATCAGCGCTACAAAGAAGACTCGCTACCCATCGGTCAAAAGGGCCATGCTGAAAAACCTGTCAAAACCAGAAATGCAGGACAGGCCATGGAGAAATGGGAGCCTTGCTACACTGATGGGCGGGATGTAACTTGCCAACAGCCACTCTGGAGAAGTGTACGGTGTGTCCTGAAACATCTAAAAAACACAGCTTAGAGAGCATAGGGCACTTCCACTCATGGGGGTATAAATTGGGAAAATGAAAAATCAGCAAGACACAAGCACCCCAAAGTTTAGGGATGCTCTGTTGACAAGGACCTCCACTTCATTCCACCTTCAATATCCCAGGAAAGAGAAAAATGGATAAAGAAGTTGTGGTCCTTATGTACAATGGAATATCACTCAGCCATGAAATCAATGTCATAAGGCTAGTAGCAGCATGATGAGTGGATTTAGGTACGACGATTCTAAGTGAAATAAGTCACACAGAAAAGGACACTTCTCATAAGGTATCACTTATAGAGGGAATGTAAAAACTGTTACACTTGAACTGAATTACAAAACAGAACAGAATCACACATGCAGAAAACACACTATGGCTGCTTAACGGGAAAGGGGAGGTGGGGTGATACATAAAACAAGGGTATCAAATTAGCTCAGATACCGTTCCATAAACCCAATATGTAATAGACAAGACCTACTCCTTGCTCAGAGAACTGGACTCAACACGCCCTATTCACCGCACAAGAATATATCTGACTAGTAATAATCTTAAAACCTATGTATTGATATCTCTCTGTTAGTGTGTCAAGTGGGTGTAAAGCGGCATAAACACAGCAGTGAAAAGCAGCTAAACCCCATTATAAAAATAAATTACTTCGAAAAACCCATGAAACAAAGACAGTGAAAGAGAGAGAAATTCTTACACAATGCGTTCAGGGGCTGTGATGCAACCTGGATTGAACATATCTAGACCCACAGCTGGATGAGACATAAGGGTGGACACTCTTGGGGCTGAGAGGTTTGGTGAGGTTGGGTGAGCAAACGCAGACCCTTTAAAGTAATACTGCGTGGTACCCATCGCATGGGTCCCAAATCTCCAGGTTCAAGGCCATATTCCTACATCGAAACCATGCATGAGAAAACAAAAAGTTGGTACACCATGTGATGGGGAAAGGTTTCTAAAACTCACCTCATTTCTCTTCTCCTTGTGCCCGGGTTCGCCATTCCAGCTGCTTTACTAACAATCTCCCTACTTGGAGCATCAGCACCTTTAACCTCCTGTTCCGTACAGGTTGCAATTTGTCCTGAGGATGAACGGGTAGACGGGGAACCAGTGAGAGACTAGCTCTTGGTGTTGGGACAGGCACAGGTCACTCTATTTTCCCATCAGGAAGAAGAATTAACCACAGGCTCACCATGACCCCGGAACCAGAACAGGGCCTGAAGCCATCCTGCGCTTTTGCGGCCAGCTCCCAAAAAAGCGAGTTGTAAAATGGAGCTTCAGGGCACTGCAAATCACAAACCTGCAGAGTTATAAATGACAACTCTCGTCCACAAATATATTGAGGGAAGGCAAAGAAGAGGATTTGAAATCAAGGCAGAATTGCAGGAAACAGATTTCAGGAGGTAGATTCGAATCGCCTTTAAAGCACATGAAAAGCGGCAAAACGTTGACAAAGATGCCCTTGGCCAAAAAGGGCGTATGCGTTTTTTCCTGAATATATTCAGGAGGAAACGCATACGCCCTTTTTGGCCAACCAAGCAACCTGGAAAGGCAAATCAGCGCTACAAAGAAGACTCGCTACCCATCGGTCAAAAGGGCCATGCTGAAAAACCTGTCAAAACCAGAAATGCAGGACAGGCCATGGAGAAATGGGAGCCTTGCTACACTGATGGGCGGGATGTAACTTGCCAACAGCCACTCTGGAGAAGTGTACGGTGTGTCCTGAAACATCTAAAAAACACAGCTTAGAGAGCATAGGGCACTTCCACTCATGGGGGTATAAATTGGGAAAATGAAAAATCAGCAAGACACAAGCACCCCAAAGTTTAGGGATGCTCTGTTGACAAGGACCTCCACTTCATTCCACCTTCAATATCCCAGGAAAGAGAAAAATGGATAAAGAAGTTGTGGTCCTTATGTACAATGGAATATCACTCAGCCATGAAATCAATGTCATAAGGCTAGTAGCAGCATGATGAGTGGATTTAGGTACGACGATTCTAAGTGAAATAAGTCACACAGAAAAGGACACTTCTCATAAGGTATCACTTATAGAGGGAATGTAAAAACTGTTACACTTGAACTGAATTACAAAACAGAACAGAATCACACATGCAGAAAACACACTATGGCTGCTTAACGGGAAAGGGGAGGTGGGGTGATACATAAAACAAGGGTATCAAATTAGCTCAGATACCGTTCCATAAACCCAATATGTAATAGACAAGACCTACTCCTTGCTCAGAGAACTGGACTCAACACGCCCTATTCACCGCACAAGAATATATCTGACTAGTAATAATCTTAAAACCTATGTATTGATATCTCTCTGTTAGTGTGTCAAGTGGGTGTAAAGCGGCATAAACACAGCAGTGAAAAGCAGCTAAACCCCATTATAAAAATAAATTACTTCGAAAAACCCATGAAACAAAGACAGTGAAAGAGAGAGAAATTCTTACACAATGCGTTCAGGGGCTGTGATGCAACCTGGATTGACCATATCTAGACCCACAGCTGGATGAGACATAAGGGTGGACACTCTTGGGGCTGAGAGGTTTGGTGAGGTTGGGTGAGCAAACGCAGACCCTTTAAAGTAATACTGCGTGGTACCCATCGCATGGGTCCCAAATCTCCAGGTTCAAGGCCATATTCCTACATCGAAACCATGCATGAGAAAACAAAAAGTTGGTACACCATGTGATGGGGAAAGGTTTCTAAAACTCACCTCATTTCTCTTCTCCTTGTGCCCGGGTTCGCCATTCCAGCTGCTTTACTAACAATCTCCCTACTTGGAGCATCAGCACCTTTAACCTCCTGTTCCGTACAGGTTGCAATTTGTCCTGAGGATGAACGGGTAGACGGGGAACCAGTGAGAGACTAGCTCTTGGTGTTGGGACAGGCACAGGTCACTCTATTTTCCCATCAGGAAGAAGAATTAACCACAGGCTCACCATGACCCCGGAACCAGAACAGGGCCTGAAGCTATCCTGCGCTTTTGCGGCCAGCTCCCAAAAAAGCGAGTTGTAAAATGGAGGTTCAGGGCACTGCAATTCACAAACCTGCAGAGTTATAAATGATAACTCTCGTCCACAAATATATTGAGGGAAGGCAAAGAAGAGGATTTGAAATCAAGGCAGAATTGCAGGAAACAGATTTCAGGAGGTAGATTCGAATCGCCTTTAAAGCACATGAAAAGCGGCAAAACGTTGACAAAGATGCCCTTGGCCAAAAAGGGCGTATGCGTTTTTTCCTGAATATATTCAGGAGGAAACGCATACGCCCTTTTTGGCCAACCAAGCAACCTGGAAAGGCAAATCAGCGCCACAAAGAAGACTCGCTACCCATCGGTCAAAAGGGCCATGCTGAAAAACCTGTCAAAACCAGAAATGCAGGACAGGCCATGGAGAAATGGGAGCCTTGCTACACTGATGGGCGGGATGTAACTTGCCAACAGCCACTCTGGAGAAGTGTACGGTGTGTCCTGAAACATCTAAAAAACACAGCTTAGAGAGCATAGGGCACTTCCACTCATGGGGGTATAAATTGGGAAAATGAAAAATCAGCAAGACACAAGCACCCCAAAGTTTAGGGATGCTCTGTTGACAAGGACCTCCACTTCATTCCACCTTCAATATCCCAGGAAAGAGAAAAATGGATAAAGAAGTTGTGGTCCTTATGTACAATGGAATATCACTCAGCCATGAAATCAATGTCATAAGGCTAGTAGCAGCATGATGAGTGGATTTAGGTACGACGATTCTAAGTGAAATAAGTCACACAGAAAAGGACACTTCTCATAAGGTATCACTTATAGAGGGAATGTAAAAACTGTTACACTTGAACTGAATTACAAAACAGAACAGAATCACACATGCAGAAAACACACTATGGCTGCTTAACGGGAAAGGGGAGGTGGGGTGATACATAAAACAAGGGTATCAAATTAGCTCAGATACCGTTCCATAAACCCAATATGTAATAGACAAGACCTACTCCTTGCTCAGAGAACTGGACTCAACACGCCCTATTCACCGCACAAGAATATATCTGACTAGTAATAATCTTAAAACCTATGTATTGATATCTCTCTGTTAGTGTGTCAAGTGGGTGTAAAGCGGCATAAACACAGCAGTGAAAAGCAGCTAAACCCCATTATAAAAATAAATTACTTCGAAAAACCCATGAAACAAAGACAGTGAAAGAGAGAGAAATTCTTACACAATGCGTTCAGGGGCTGTGATGCAACCTGGATTGACCATATCTAGACCCACAGCTGGATGAGACATAAGGGTGGACACTCTTGGGGCTGAGAGGTTTGGTGAGGTTGGGTGAGCAAACGCAGACCCTTTAAAGTAATACTGCGTGGTACCCATCGCATGGGTCCCAAATCTCCAGGTTCAAGGCCATATTCCTACATCGAAACCATGCATGAGAAAACAAAAAGTTGGTACACCATGTGATGGGGAAAGGTTTCTAAAACTCACCTCATTTCTCTTCTCCTTGTGCCCGGGTTCGCCATTCCAGCTGCTTTACTAACAATCTCCCTACTTGGAGCATCAGCACCTTTAACCTCCTGTTCCGTACAGGTTGCAATTTGTCCTGAGGATGAACGGGTAGACGGGGAACCAGTGAGAGACTAGCTCTTGGTGTTGGGACAGGCACAGGTCACTCTATTTTCCCATCAGGAAGAAGAATTAACCACAGGCTCACCATGACCCCGGAACCAGAACAGGGCCTGAAGCCATCCTGCGCTTTTGCGGCCAGCTCCCAAAAAAGCGAGTTGTAAAATGGAGCTTCAGGGCACTGCAAATCACAAACCTGCAGAATTATAAATGACAACTCTCGTCCACAAATATATTGAGGGAAGGCAAAGAAGAGGATTTGAAATCAAGGCAGAATTGCACGAAAGAGATTTCAGGAGGTAGATTCGAATCGCCTTTAAAGCACATGAAAAGCGGCAAAACGTTGACAAAGATGCCCTTGGCCAAAAAGGGCGTATGCGTTTTTTCCTGAATATATTCAGGAGGAAACGCATACGCCCTTTTTGGCCAACCAAGCAACCTGGAAAGGCAAATCAGCGCTACAAAGAAGACTCGCTACCCATCGGTCAAAAGGGCCATGCTGAAAAACCTGTCAAAACCAGAAATGCAGGACAGGCCATGGAGAAATGGGAGCCTTGCTACACTGATGGGCGGGATGTAACTTGCCAACAGCCACTCTGGAGAAGTGTACGGTGTGTCCTGAAACATCTAAAAAACACAGCTTAGAGAGCATAGGGCACTTCCACTCATGGGGGTATAAATTGGGAAAATGAAAAATCAGCAAGACACAAGCACCCCAAAGTTTAGGGATGCTCTGTTGACAAGGACCTCCACTTCATTCCACCTTCAATATCCCAGGAAAGAGAAAAATGGATAAAGAAGTTGTGGTCCTTATGTACAATGGAATATCACTCAGCCATGAAATCAATGTCATAAGGCTAGTAGCAGCATGATGAGTGGATTTAGGTACGACGATTCTAAGTGAAATAAGTCACACAGAAAAGGACACTTCTCATAAGGTATCACTTATAGAGGGAATGTAAAAACTGTTACACTTGAACTGAATTACAAAACAGAACAGAGTCACACATGCAGAACACACACTATGGCTGCTTAACGGGAAAGGGGAGGTGGGGTGATACATAAAACAAGGGTATCAAATTAGCTCAGATACCGTTCCATAAACCCAATATGTAATAGACAAGACCTACTCCTTGCTCAGAGAACTGGACTCAACACGCCCTATTCACCACACAAGAATATATCTGACTAGTAATAATCTTAAAACCTATGTATTGATATCTCTCTGTTAGTGTGTCAAGTGGGTGTAAAGCGGCATAAACACAGCAGTGAAAAGCAGCTAAACCCCATTATAAAAATAAATTACTTCGAAAAACCCATGAAACAAAGACAGTGAAAGAGAGAGAAATTCTTACACAATGCGTTCAGGGGCTGTGATGCAACCTGGATTGACCATATCTAGACCCACAGCTGGATGAGACATAAGGGTGGACACTCTTGGGGCTGAGAGGTTTGGTGAGGTTGGGTGAGCAAACGCAGACCCTTTAAAGTAATACTGCGTGGTACCCATCGCATGGGTCCCAAATCTCCAGGTTCAAGGCCATATTCCTACATCGAAACCATGCATGAGAAAACAAAAAGTTGGTACACCATGTGATGGGGAAAGGTTTCTAAAACTCACCTCATTTCTCTTCTCCTTGTGCCCGGGTTCGCCATTCCAGCTGCTTTACTAACAATCTCCCTACTTGGAGCATCAGCACCTTTAACCTCCTGTTCTGTACAGGTTGCAATTTGTCCTGAGGATGAATGGGTAGATGGGGAACCAGTGAGAGACTAGCTCTTGGTGTTGGGACAGGCACAGGTCACTCTATTTTCCCATCAGGAAGAAGAATTAACCACAGGCTCACCATGACCCCGGAACCAGAACAGGGCCTGAAGCCATCCTGCGCTTTTGCGGCCAGCTCCCAAAAAAGCGAGTTGTAAAATGGAGCTTCAGGGCACTGCAAATCACAAACCTGCAGAGTTATAAATGACAACTCTCGTCCACAAATATATTGAGGGAAGGCAAAGAAGAGGATTTGAAATCAAGGCAGAATTGCAGGAAACAGATTTCAGGAGGTAGATTCGAATCGCCTTTAAAGCACATGAAAAGCGGCAAAACGTTGACAATGATGCCCTTGGCCAAAAAGGGCGTATGCGTTTTTTTCTGAATATATTCAGGAGGAAACGCATACGCCCTTTTTGGCCAACCAAGCAACCTGGAAAGGCAAATCAGCGCTACAAAGAAGACTCGCTACCCATCGGTCAAAAGGGCCATGCTGAAAAACCTGTCAAAACCAGAAATGCAGGACAGGCCATGGAGAAATGGGAGCCTTGCTACACTGATGGGCGGGATGTAACTTGCCAACAGCCACTCTGGAGAAGTGTACGGTGTGTCCTGAAACATCTAAAAAACACAGCTTAGAGAGCATAGGGCACTTCCACTCATGGGGGTATAAATTGGGAAAATGAAAAATCAGCAAGACACAAGCACCCCAAAGTTTAGGGATGCTCTGTTGACAAGGACCTCCACTTCATTCCACCTTCAATATCCCAGGAAAGAGAAAAATGGATAAAGAAGTTGTGGTCCTTATGTACAATGGAATATCACTCAGCCATGAAATCAATGTCATAAGGCTAGTAGCAGCATGATGAGTGGATTTAGGTACGACGATTCTAAGTGAAATAAGTCACACAGAAAAGGACACTTCTCATAAGGTATCACTTATAGAGGGAATGTAAAAACTGTTACACTTGAACTGAATTACAAAACAGAACAGAGTCACACATGCAGAAAACACACTATGGCTGCTTAACGGGAAAGGGGAGGTGGGGTGATACATAAAACAAGGGTATCAAATTAGCTCAGATACCGTTCCATAAACCCAATATGTAATAGACAAGACCTACTCCTTGCTCAGAGAACTGGACTCAACACGCCCTATTCACCGCACAAGAATATATCTGACTAGTAATAATCTTAAAACCTATGTATTGATATCTCTCTGTTAGTGTGTCAAGTGGGTGTAAAGCGGCATAAACACAGCAGTGAAAAGCAGCTAAACCCCATTATAAAAATAAATTACTTCGAAAAACCCATGAAACAAAGACAGTGAAAGAGAGAGAAATTCTTACACAATGCGTTCAGGGGCTGTGATGCAACCTGGATTGACCATATCTAGACCCACAGCTGGATGAGACATAAGGGTGGACACTCTTGGGGCTGAGAGGTTTGGTGAGGTTGGGTGAGCAAACGCAGACCCTTTAAAGTAATACTGCGTGGTACCCATCGCATGGGTCCCAAATCTCCAGGTTCAAGGCCATATTCCTACATCGAAACCATGCATGAGAAAACAAAAAGTTGGTACACCATGTGATGGGGAAAGGTTTCTAAAACTCACCTCATTTCTCTTCTCCTTGTGCCCGGGTTCGCCATTCCAGCTGCTTTACTAACAATCTCCCTACTTGGAGCATCAGCACCTTTAACCTCCTGTTCCGTACAGGTTGCAATTTGTCCTGAGGATGAATGGGTAGATGGGGAACCAGTGAGAGACTAGCTCTTGGTGTTGGGACAGGCACAGGTCACTCTATTTTCCCATCAGGAAGAAGAATTAACCACAGGCTCACCATGACCCCGGAACCAGAACAGGGCCTGAAGCCATCCTGCGCTTTTGCGGCCAGCTCCCAAAAAAGCGAGTTGTAAAATGGAGCTTCAGGGCACTGCAAATCACAAACCTGCAGAGTTATAAATGACAACTCTCGTCCACAAATATATTGAGGGAAGGCAAAGAAGAGGATTTGAAATCAAGGCAGAATTGCAGGAAACAGATTTCAGGAGGTAGATTCGAATCGCCTTTAAAGCACATGAAAAGCGGCAAAACGTTGACAATGATGCCCTTGGCCAAAAAGGGCGTATGCGTTTTTTTCTGAATATATTCAGGAGGAAACGCATACGCCCTTTTTGGCCAACCAAGCAACCTGGAAAGGCAAATCAGCGCTACAAAGAAGACTCGCTACCCATCGGTCAAAAGGGCCATGCTGAAAAACCTGTCAAAACCAGAAATGCAGGACAGGCCATGGAGAAATGGGAGCCTTGCTACACTGATGGGCGGGATGTAACTTGCCAACAGCCACTCTGGAGAAGTGTACGGTGTGTCCTGAAACATCTAAAAAACACAGCTTAGAGAGCATAGGGCACTTCCACTCATGGGGGTATAAATTGGGAATATGAAAAATCAGCAAGACACAAGCACCCCAAAGTTTAGGGATGCTCTGTTGACAAGGACCTCCACTTCATTCCACCTTCAATATCCCAGGAAAGAGAAAAATGGATAAAGAAGTTGTGGTCCTTATGTACAATGGAATATCACTCAGCCATGAAATCAATGTCATAAGGCTAGTAGCAGCATGATGAGTGGATTTAGGTACGACGATTCTAAGTGAAATAAGTCACACAGAAAAGGACACTTCTCATAAGGTATCACTTATAGAGGGAATGTAAAAACTGTTACACTTGAACTGAATTACAAAACAGAACAGAATCACACATGCAGAAAACACACTATGGCTGCTTAACGGGAAAGGGGAGGTGGGGTGATACATAAAACAAGGGTATCAAATTAGCTCAGATACCGTTCCATAAACCCAATATGTAATAGACAAGACCTACTCCTTGCTCAGAGAACTGGACTCAACACGCCCTATTCACCGCACAAGAATATATCTGACTAGTAATAATCTTAAAACCTATGTATTGATATCTCTCTGTTAGTGTGTCAAGTGGGTGTAAAGCGGCATAAACACAGCAGTGAAAAGCAGCTAAACCCCATTATAAAAATAAATTACTTCGAAAAACCCATGAAACAAAGACAGTGAAAGAGAGAGAAATTCTTACACAATGCGTTCAGGGGCTGTGATGCAACCTGGATTGACCATATCTAGACCCACAGCTGGATGAGACATAAGGGTGGACACTCTTGGGGCTGAGAGGTTTGGTGAGGTTGGGTGAGCAAACGCAGACCCTTTAAAGTAATACTGCGTGGTACCCATCGCATGTGTCCCAAATCTCCAGGTTCAAGTGCATATTCCTACATCGAAAACATGCATGAGTAAACAAAAAGATGGTACACCATGTGATGGGTAAAGGTTTCTAAAACGCACCTCATTTCTCTTCTCCTTGTGCCCGGGTTCGCCATTCCAGCCGCTTTACTAAAAATCTCCCTACTTGGAGCTTCAGCACCTTTAACCTCCTGTTCCATACAGGTTGCAATTGGTCCTGAGGATGAACGGGTAGACGGGGAACCAGTGAGAGACTAGCTCTTGGTTTTGGGACAGGCACAGGTCACTCTATTTTCCCATCAGGAAGAAGAACTAACCACAGGCTCATCCTCCCCCCCCCCTGGAACCAGAACAGGGCCTGAAGCCATCCTGCGCTTTTGCGTCCAGCTCCCAAAAAAGCGAGTTGTAAAATGGAGCTTCAGGGCACTGCAATTCACAAACCTGCAGAGTTATAAATGATAACTCTCGTCCACAAATATATTGAGGGAAGGCAAAGAAGAGGATTTGAAATCAAGGCAGAATTGCAGGAAACAGATTTCAGGACGCAGATTCGAATCACCTTTAAAGCACACGAAAAGCGGCAAAACGTTGACAATGATGCCCTTGGCCAAAAAGGGCGTATGCGTTTTTTCCTGAATATATTCAGGAAAAAATGCATACGCCCTTTTTGGCCAACCAAGCAACCTGGAAAGGCAAATCAGGGCTACAAAGAAGACTCGCTACCCATCGGTCAAAAGGGCCATGCTGAAAAAAGTCTCAAAACCAGAAATGCAGGACAGGCCATGGAGAAATGGGAGCCTTGCTACACTGATGGGCGGGATGTAACTTGCCAACAGCCACTCTGGAGAAGTGTACGGTGTGTCCTGAAACATCAAAAAAACACAGCTTAGAGAGCATAGGGCACTTCCACTCATGGGGGTATAAATTGGGAAAATGAAAAATCAGCAAGACACAAGCACCCCAAAGTTGAGGGCTGCTCTGTTGACAAGGACCTCCACTTCATTCCACCTTCAATATCCCAGGAAAGAGAAAAATGGATAAAGAAGTTGTGGTCCTTATGTACAATGGAATATCACTCAGCCATGAAATCAATGTCATAAGGCTAGTAGCAGCATGATGAGTGGATTTAGGTAGGACGATTCTAAGTGAAATAAGTCACATAGAAAAGGACACTTCTCATAAGGTATCACTTATAGAGGGAATGTAAAAACCGTTACACTTGAACTGAATTACAAAACAGAACAGAGTCACACATGCAGAAAACACACTATGGCTGCTTAACGGGAAAGGTGAGGTGGGGTGATACATAAAACAAGGGTATCAAATTAGCTCAGATACCGTTCCATAAACCCAATATGTAATAGACAAGACCTACTCCTTGCTCAGAGAACTGGACTCAACACGCCCTATTCACCGCACAAGAATATATCTGACTAGTAATAATCTTAAAACCTATGTATTGATATCTCTCTGTTAGTGTGTCAAGTGGGTGTAAAGCGGCATAAACACAGCAGTGAAAAGCAGCTAAACCCCATTATAAAAGTAAATTACTTTTACAAACCCATGAAACAAAAACAGTGAAAGAGAGAGAAATTCTTACACAATGCGTTCAGGGGCTGTGATGCAACCTGGATTGACCATATCTAGACCCACAGCTGGATGAGACATAAGGGTGGACACTCTTGGGGCTGAGAGGTTTGGTGAGGTTGGGTGAGCAAACGCAGACCCTTTCAAGTAATACTGCGTGGTACCCATCGCATGGGTCCCAAATCTCCAGGTTCAAGGCCATATTCCTACATCGAAACCATGCATGAGAAAACAAAAAGTTGGTACACCATGTGATGGGGAAAGGTTTCTAAAACTCACCTCATTTCTCTTCTCCTTGTGCCCGGGTTCGCCATTCCAGCTGCTTTACTAACAATCTCCCTACTTGGAGCATCAGCACCTTTAACCTCCTGTTCCGTACAGGTTGCAATTTGTCCTGAGGATGAACGGGTAGACGGGGAACCAGTGAGAGACTAGCTCTTGGTGTTGGGACAGGCACAGGTCACTCTATTTTCCCATCAGGAAGAAGAATTAACCACAGGCTCACCATGACCCCGGAACCAGAACAGGGCCTGAAGCTATCCTGCGCTTTTGCGGCCAGCCCCCAAAAAAGCGAGTTGTAAAATGGAGCTTCAGGGCACTGCAAATCACAAACCTGCAGAGTTATAAATGATAACTCTCGTCCACAAATATATTGAGGGAAGGCAAAGAAGAGGATTTGAAATCAAGGCAGAATTGCAGGAAACAGATTTCAGGAGGTAGATTCGAATCGCCTTTAAAGCACATGAAAAGCGGCAAAACGTTGACAATGATGCCCTTGGCCAAAAAGGGCGTATGCGTTTTTTCCTGAATATATTCAGGAAAAAACGCATACGCCCTTTTTGGCCAACCAAGCAACCTGGAAAGGCAAATCAGTGCTACAAAGAAGACTCGCTACCCATCGGTCAAAAGGGCCATGCTGAAAAACCTGTCAAAACCAGAAATGCAGGACAGGCCATGGAGAAATGGGAGCCTTGCTACACTGATGGGCGGGATGTAAATTGCCAACAGCCACTCTGAAGAAGTGTACGGTGTGTCCTGAAACATCTAAAATACACAGCTTAGAGAGCATAGGGCACTTCCACTCATGGGGGTATAAATTGGGAAAATGAAAACTCAGCAAGACACAAGCACCCCAAAGTTTAGGGCTGCTCTGTTGACAAGGACCTCCACTTCATTCCACCTTCAATATCCCAGGAAAGAGAAAAATGGATAAAGAAGTTGTGGTCCTTATGTACAATGGAATATCACTCAGCCATGAAATCAATGTCATAAGGCTAGTAGCAGCATGATGAGTGGATTTAGGTACGACGATTCTAACTGAAATAAGTCACACAGAAAAGGACACTTCTCATAAGGTATCACTTATAGAGGGAATGTAAAAACCGTTACACTTGAACTGAATTACAAAACAGAACAGAGTCACATATGCAGAAAACACACTATGGCTGCTTAACGGGAAAGGTGAGGTGGGGTGATACATAAAACAAGGGTTTCAAATTAGCTCAGATACCGTTCCATAAACCCAATATGTAATAGGCAAGACCTACTCCTTGCTCAGAGAACTGGACTCAACACGCCCTATTCACCGCACAAGAATATATCTGACTAGTAATAATCTTAAAACCTATGTATTGATATCTCTCTGTTAGTGTGTCAAGTGGGTGTAAAGCGGCATAAACACAGCAGTGAAAAGCAGCTAAACCCCATTATAAAAATAAATTACTTCGAAAAACCCATGAAACAAAGACAGTGAAAGAGAGAGAAATTCTTACACAATGCATTCAGGGGCTGTGATGCAACCTGGATTGACCATATCTAGACCCACAGCTGGATGAGACATAAGGGTGGACACTCTTGGGGCTGAGAGGTTTGGTGAGGTTGGGTGAGCAAACGCAGACCCTTTAAAGTAATACTGTGTGGTACCCATCGCATGGGTCCCAAATCTCCAGGTTCAAGGGCATATTCCTACATCGAAAACATGCATGAGAAAACAAAAAGATGGTACATCATGTGATGGGGAAAGGTTTCTAAAACACACCTCATTTCTCTTCTCCTTGTGCCCGGGTTCGCCATTCCAGCCGCTTTACTAACAATCTCCCTACTTGGAGCATCAGCACCTTTAACCTCCTGTTCCATACAGGTTGCAATTGGTCCTGAGGATGAACGGGTAGACGGGGGACCAGTGAGAGACTAGCTCTTGGTTTTGGGACAGGCACCGGTCACTCTATTTTCCCATCAGGAAGAAGAATTAACCAGAGGCTCATCCTCCCCCCCGGAACCAGAACAGGTCCTGAAGCCATCCTGCGCTTTTGCGGCCAGCTCCCAAAAAAACGAGTTGTAAAATGGAGCTTCAGGGCACTGCAATTCACAAACCTGCAGAGTTATAAATGATAACTCTCGTCCACAAATATATTGAGGGAAGGCAAAGAAGAGGATTTGAAATCAAGGCAGAATTGCAGGAAACAGATTTCAGGAGGTAGATTCGAATCGCCTTTAAAGCACATGAAAAGCGGCAAAACGTTGACAATGATGCCCTTGGCCAAAAAGGGCGTATGCGTTTTTTCCTGAATATATTCAGGAGGAAACGCATACGCCCTTTTTGGCCAACCAAGCAACCTGGAAAGGCAAATCAGCGCTACAAAGAAGACTCGCTACCCATCGGTCAAAAGGGCCATGCTGAAAAACCTGTCAAAACCAGAAATGCAGGACAGGCCATGGAGAAATGGGAGCCTTGCTACACTGATGGGCGGGATGTAACTTGCCAACAGCCACTCTGGAGAAGTGTACGGTGTGTCCTGAAACATCTAAAAAACACAGCTTAGAGAGCATAGGGCACTTCCACTCATGGGGGTATAAATTGGGAAAATGAAAAATCAGCAAGACACAAGCACCCCAAAGTTTAGGGATGCTCTGTTGACAAGGACCTCCACTTCATTCCACCTTCAATATCCCAGGAAAGAGAAAAATGGATAAAGAAGTTGTGGTCCTTATGTACAATGGAATATCACTCAGCCATGAAATCAATGTCATAAGGCTAATAGCAGCATGATGAGTGGATTTAGGTACGACGATTCTAAGTGAAATAAGTCACACAGAAAAGGACACTTCTCATAAGGTATCACTTATAGAGGGAATGTAAAAACTGTTACACTTGAACTGAATTACAAAACAGAACAGAATCACACATGCAGAAAACACACTATGGCTGCTTAACGGGAAAGGTGAGGTGGGGTGATACATAAAACAAGGGTATCAAATTAGCTCAGATACCGTTCCATAAACCCAATATGTAATAGACAAGACCTACTCCTTGCTCAGAGAACTGGACTCAACACGCCCTATTCACCGCACAAGAATATATCTGACTAGTAATAATCTTAAAACCTATGTATTGATATCTCTCTGTTAGTGTGTCAAGTGGGTGTAAAGCGGCATAAACACAGCAGTGAAAAGCAGCTAAACCCCATTATAAAAATAAATTACTTCGAAAAACCCATGAAACAAAGACAGTGAAAGAGAGAGAAATTCTTACACAATGCGTTCAGGGGCTGTGATGCAACCTGGATTGACCATATCTAGACCCACAGCTGGATGAGACATAAGGGTGGACACTCTTGGGGCTGAGAGGTTTGGTGAGGTTGGGTGAGCAAACGCAGACCCTTTAAAGTAATACTGCGTGGTACCCATCGCATGGGTCCCAAATCTCCAGGTTCAAGGCCATATTCCTACATCGAAACCATGCATGAGAAAACAAAAAGTTGGTACACCATGTGATGGGGAAAGGTTTCTAAAACTCACCTCATTTCTCTTCTCCTTGTGCCCGGGTTCGCCATTCCAGCTGCTTTACTAACAATCTCCCTACTTGGAGCATCAGCACCTTTAACCTCCTGTTCCGTACAGGTTGCAATTTGTCCTGAGGATGAACGGGTAGACGGGGAACCAGTGAGAGACTAGCTCTTGGTGTTGGGACAGGCACAGGTCACTCTATTTTCCCATCAGGAAGAAGAATTAACCACAGGCTCACCATGACCCCGGAACCAGAACAGGGCCTGAAGCCATCCTGCGCTTTTGCGGCCAGCTCCCAAAAAAGCGAGTTGTAAAATGGAGCTTCAGGGCACTGCAAATCACAAACCTGCAGAGTTATAAATGACAACTCTCGTCCACAAATATATTGAGGGAAGGCAAAGAAGAGGATTTGAAATCAAGGCAGAATTGCAGGAAACAGATTTCAGGAGGTAGATTCGAATCGCCTTTAAAGCACATGAAAAGCGGCAAAACGTTGACAATGATGCCCTTGGCCAAAAAGGGCGTATGCGTTTTTTCCTGAATATATTCAGGAAAAAACGCATACGCCATTTTTGGCCAACCAAGCAACCTGGAAAGGCAAATCAGCGCTACAAAGAAGACTCGCTACCCATCGGTCAAAAGGGGCATGCTGAAAAAAGTCTCAAAACCAGAAATGCAGGACAGGCCATGGAGAAATGGGAGCCTTGCTACACTGATGGGCGGGATGTAAATTGCCAACAGCCACTCTGAAGAAGTGTACAGTGTTTCCTGAAACACCTAAAAAACACAGCTTAGAGAGCATAGGGCACTTCCACTCATGGGGGTATAAATTGGGAAAATGAAAACTCAGCAAGACACAAGCACCCCAAAGTTTAGGGCTGCTCTGTTGACAAGGACCTCCACTTCATTCCACCTTCAATATCCCAGGAAAGAGAAAAATGGATAAAGAAGTTGTGGTCCTTATGTACAATGGAATATCACTCAGCCATGAAATCAATGTCATAAGGCTAGTAGCAGCATGATGAGTGGATTTAGGTACGACGATTCTAAGTGAAATAAGTCACACAGAAAAGGACACTTCTCATAAGGTATCACTTATAGAGGGAATGTAAAAACCGTTACACTTGAACTGAATTACAAAACAGAACAGAGTCACACATGCAGAAAACACACTATGGCTGCTTAACGGGAAAGGTGAGGTGGGGTGATACATAAAACAAGGGTTTCAAATTAGCTCAGATACCGTTCCATAAACCCAATATGTAATAGACAAGACCTACTCCTTGCTCAGAGAACTGGACTCAACACGCCCTATTCACCGCACAAGAATATATCTGACTAGTAATAATCTTAAAACCTATGTATTGATATCTCTCTGTTAGTGTGTCAAGTGGGTGTAAAGCGGCATAAACACAGCAGTGAAAAGCAGCTAAACCCCATTATAAAAATAAATTACTTCGAAAAACCCATAAAACAAAGACAGTGAAAGAGAGAGAAATTCTTACACAATGCATTCAGGGGCTGTGATGCAACCTGGATTGACCATATCTAGACCCACAGCTGGATGAGACATAAGGGTGGACACTCTTGGGGCTGAGAGGTTTGGTGAGGTTGGGTGAGCAAACGCAGACCCTTTAAAGTAATACTGTGTGGTACCCATCGCATGGGTCCCAAATCTCCAGGTTCAAGGGCATATTCCTACATCGAAAACATGCATGAGAAACCCAGAAGATGGTACACCGTGTGATGGGGAAAGGTTTCTAAAACGCACCTCATTTCTCTTCTCCTTGTGCCCGGGTTCGCCATTCCAGCCGCTTTACTAACAATCTCCCTACTTGGAGCATCAGCACCTTTAACCTCCTGTTCCATACAGGTTGCAATTGGTCCTGAGGATGAACGGGTAGACGGGGGACCAGTGAGAGACTAGCTCTTGGTTTTGGGACAGGCACCGGTCACTCTATTTTCCCATCAGGAAGAAGAATTAACCAGAGGCTCATCCTCCCCCCCGGAACCAGAACAGGTCCTGAAGCCATCCTGCGCTTTTGCGGCCAGCTCCCAAAAAAACGAGTTGTAAAATGGAGCTTCAGGGCACTGCAATTCACAAACCTGCAGAGTTATAAATGATAACTCTCGTCCACAAATATATTGAGGGAAGGCAAAGAAGAGGATTTGAAATCAAGGCAGAATTGCAGGAAACAGATTTCAGGAGGTAGATTCGAATCGCCTTTAAAGCACATGAAAAGCGGCAAAACGTTGACAATGATGCCCTTGGCCAAAAAGGGCGTATGCGTTTTTTCCTGAATATATTCAGGAGGAAACGCATACGCCCTTTTTGGCCAACCAAGCAACCTGGAAAGGCAAATCAGCGCTACAAAGAAGACTCGCTATCCATCGGTCAAAAGGGGCATGCTGAAAAAAGTCTCAAAACCAGAAATGCAGGACAGGCCATGGAGAAATGGGAGCCTTGCTACACTGATGGGCGGGATGTAAATTGCCAACAGCCACTCTGAAGAAGTGTACAGTGTTTCCTGAAACATCTAAAAAACACAGCTTAGAGAGCATAGGGCACTTCCACTCATGGGGGTATAAATTGGGAAAATGAAAACTCAGCAAGACACAAGCACCCCAAAGTTTAGGGCTGCTCTGTTGACAAGGACCTCCTCTTCATTCCACCTTCAATATCCCAGGAAAGAGAAAAATGGATAAAGAAGTTGTGGTCCTTATGTACAATGGAATATCACTCAGCCATGAAATCAATGTCATAAGGCTAGTAGCAGCATGATGAGTGGATTTAGGTACGACGATTCTAAGTGAAATAAGTCACACAGAAAAGGACACTTCTCATAAGGTATCACTTATAGAGGGAATGTAAAAACCGTTACACTTGAACTGAATTACAAAACAAAACAGAGTCACACATGCAGAAAACACACTATGGCTGCTTAACGGGAAAGGTGAGGTGGGGTGATACATAAAACAAGGGTATCAAATTAGCTCAGATACCGTTCCATAAACCCAATATGTAATAGACAAGACCTACTCCTTGCTCAGAGAACTGGACTCAACACGCCCTATTCACCGCACAAGAATATATCTGACTAGTAATAATCTTAAAACCTATGTATTGATATCTCTCTGTTAGTGTGTCAAGTGGGTGTAAAGCGGCATAAACACAGCAGTGAAAAGCAGCTAAACCCCACTATAAAAATAAATTACTTCGAAAAACCCATGAAACAAAGACAGTGAAAGAGAGAGAAATTCTTACACAATGCGTTCAGGGGCTGTGATGCAACCTGGATTGACCATATCTAGACCCACAGCTGGATGAGACATAAGGGTGGACACTCTTGGGGCTGAGAGGTTTGGTGAGGTTGGGTGAGCAAACGCAGACCCTTTAAAGTAATACTGTGTGGTACCCATCGCATGGGTCCCAAATCTCCAGGTTCAAGGGCATATTCCTACATCGAAAACATGCATGAGAAAACAAAAAGATGGTACATCATGTGATGGGGAAAGGTTTCTAAAACGCACCTCATTTCTCTTCTCCTTGTGCCCGGGTTCGCCATTCCAGCCGCTTTACTAACAATCTCCCTACTTGGAGCATCAGCACCTTTAACCTCCTGTTCCGTACAGGTTGCAATTTGTCCTGAGGTTGAACGGGTAGACGGGGAACCAGTGAGAGACTAGCTCTTGGTGTTGGGACAGGCACAGGTCACTCTATTTTCCCATCAGGAAGAAGAATTAACCACAGGCTCATCCTCCCCCCCCCCGGAACCAGAACAGGGCCTGAAGCCATCCTGCGCTTTTGCGGCCAGCTCCCAAAAAAGCGAGTTGTAAAATGGAGCTTCAGGGCACTGCAAATCACAAACCTGCAGAGTTATAAATGATAACTCTCGTCCACAAATATATTGAGGGAAGGCAAAGAAGAGGATTTGAAATCAAGGCAGAATTGCAGGAAACAGATTTCAGGAGGCAAATTCGAATCGCCTTTAAAGCACACGAAAAGCGGCAAAACGTTGACAATGATGCCCTTGGCCAAAAAGGGCGTATGCGTTTTTTCCTGAATATATTCAGGAAAAAACGCATACGCCCTTTTTGGCCAACCAAGCAACCTGGAAACGCAAATCAGGGCTACAAAGAAGACTCGCTACCCATCGGTCAAAAGGGCCATGCTGAAAAAAGTCTCAAAACCAGAAATGCAGGACAGGCCATGGAGAAATGGGAGCCTTGCTACACTGATGGGCGGGATGTAACTTGCCAACAGCCACTCTGGAGAAGTGTACGGTGTGTCCTGAAACATCAAAAAAACACAGCTTAGAGAGCATAGGGCACTTCCACTCATGGGGGTATAAATTGGGAAAATGAAAAATCAGCAAGACACAAGCACCCCAAAGTTTAGGGCTGCTCTGTTGACAAGGACCTCCACTTCATTCCACCTTCAATATCCCAGGAAAGAGAAAAATGGATAAAGAAGTTGTGGTCCTTATGTACAATGGAATATCACTCAGCCATGAAATCAATGTCATAAGGCTAGTAGCAGCATGATGAGTGGATTTAGGTACGACGATTCTAAGTGAAATAAGTCACACAGAAAAGGACACTTCTCATAAGGTATCACTTATAGAGGGAATGTAAAAACCGTTACACTTGAACTGAATTACAAAACAGAACAGAGTCACACATGCAGAAAACACACTATGGCTGCTTAACGGGAAAGGTGAGGTGGGGTGATACATAAAACAAGGGTATCAAATTAGCTCAGATACCGTTCCATAAACCCAATATGTAATAGACAAGACCTACTCCTTGCTCAGAGAACTGGACTCAACACGCCCTATTCACCGCACAAGAATATATCTGACTAGTAATAATCTTAAAACCTATGTATTGATATCTCTCTGTTAGTGTGTCAAGTGGGTGTAAAGCGGCATAAACACAGCAGTGAAAAGCAGCTAAACCCCATTATAAAAATAAATTACTTTTACAAACCCATGAAACAAAGACAGTGAAAGAGAGAGAAATTCTTACACAATGCGTTCAGGGGCTGTGATGCAACCTGGATTGACCATATCTAGACCCACAGCTGGATGAGACATAAGGGTGGACACTCTTGGGGCTGAGAGGTTTGGTGAGGTTGGGTGAGCAAACGCAGACCCTTTAAAGTAATACTGCGTGGTACCCATCGCATGGGTCCCAAATCTCCAGGTTCAAGGCCATATTCCTACATCGAAACCATGCATGAGAAAACAAAAAGTTGGTACACCATGTGATGGGGAAAGGTTTCTAAAACTCACCTCTTTTCTCTTCTCCTTGTGCCCGGGTTCGCCATTCCAGCTGCTTTACTAACAATCTCCCTACTTGGAGCATCAGCACCTTTAACCTCCTGTTCCGTACAGGTTGCAATTTGTCCTGAGGATGAACGGGTAGACGGGGAACCAGTGAGAGACTAGCTCTTGGTGTTGGGACAGGCACAGGTCACTCTATTTTCCCATCAGGAAGAAGAATTAACCACAGGCTCACCATGACCCCGGAACCAGAACAGGGCCTGAAGCCATCCTGCGCTTTTGCGGCCAGCTCCCAAAAAAGCGAGTTGTAAAATGGAGCTTCAGGGCACTGCAAATCACAAACCTGCAGAGTTATAAATGACAACTCTCGTCCACAAATATATTGAGGGAAGGCAAAGAAGAGGATTTGAAATCAAGGCAGAATTGCAGGAAACAGATTTCAGGAGGTAGATTCGAATCGCCTTTAAAGCACATGAAAAGCGGCAAAACGTTGACAATGATGCCCTTGGCCAAAAAGGGCGTATGCGTTTTTTCCTGAATATATTCAGGAAAAAACGCATACGCCCTTTTTGGCCAACCAAGCAACCTGGAAACGCAAATCAGCGCTACAAAGAAGACTCGCTACCCATCGGTCAAAAGGGGCATGCTGAAAAAAGTCTCAAAACCAGAAATGCAGGACAGGCCATGGAGAAATGGGAGCCTTGCTACACTGATGGGCGGGATGTAAACTGCCAACAGCCACTCTGAAGAAGTGTATGGTGTGTCCTGAAACATCTAAAAAACACAGCTTAGAGAGCATAGGGCACTTCCACTCATGGGGGTATAAATTGGGAAAATGAAAACTCAGCAAGACACAAGCACCCCAAAGTTTAGGGCTGCTCTGTTGACAAGGACCTCCACTTCATTCCACCTTCAATATCCCAGGAAAGAGAAAAATGGATAAAGAAGTTGTGGTCCTTATGTACAATGGAATATCACTCAGCCATGAAATCAATGTCATAAGGCTAGTAGCAGCATGATGAGTGGATTTAGGTACGACGATTCTAAGTGAAATAAGTCACACAGAAAAGGACACTTCTCATAAGGTATCACTTATAGAGGGAATGTAAAAACCGTTACACTTGAACTGAATTACAAAACAGAACAGAGTCACACATGCAGAAAACACACTATGGCTGCTTAACGGGAAAGGTGAGGTGGGGTGATACATAAAACAAGGGTATCAAATTAGCTCAGATACCGTTCCATAAACCCAATATGTAATAGACAAGACCTACTCCTTGCTCAGAGAACTGGACTCAACACGCCCTATTCACCGCACAAGAATATATCTGACTAGTAATAATCTTAAAACCTATGTATTGATATCTCTCTGTTAGTGTGTCAAGTGGGTGTAAAGCGGCATAAACACAGCAGTGAAAAGCAGCTAAACCCCATTATAAAAATAAATTACTTCGAAAAACCCATGAAACAAAGACAGTGAAAGAGAGAGAAATTCTTACACAATGCGTTCAGGGGCTGTGATGCAACCTGGATTGACCATATCTAGACCCACAGCTGGATGAGACATAAGGGTGGACACTCTTGGGGCTGAGAGGTTTGGTGAGGTTGGGTGAGCAAACGCAGACCCTTTAAAGTAATACTGCGTGGTACCCATCGCATGGGTCCCAAATCTCCAGGTTCAAGGCCATATTCCTACATCGAAACCATGCATGAGAAAACAAAAAGTTGGTACACCATGTGATGGGGAAAGGTTTCTAAAACTCACCTCATTTCTCTTCTCCTTGTGCCCGGGTTCGCCATTCCAGCTGCTTTACTAACAATCTCCCTACTTGGAGCATCAGCACCTTTAACCTCCTGTTCCGTACAGGTTGCAATTTGTCCTGAGGATGAACGGGTAGACGGGGAACCAGTGAGAGACTAGCTCTTGGTGTTGGGACAGGCACAGGTCACTCTATTTTCCCATCAGGAAGAAGAATTAACCACAGGCTCACCATGACCCCGGAACCAGAACAGGGCCTGAAGCCATCCTGCGCTTTTGCGGCCAGCTCCCAAAAAAGCGAGTTGTAAAATGGAGCTTCAGGGCACTGCAAATCACAAACCTGCAGAGTTATAAATGACAACTCTCGTCCACAAATATATTGAGGGAAGGCAAAGAAGAGGATTTGAAATCAAGGCAGAATTGCAGGAAACAGATTTCAGGAGGTAGATTCGAATCGCCTTTAAAGCACATGAAAAGCGGCAAAACGTTGACAATGATGCCCCTGGCCAAAAAGGGCGTATGCGTTTTTTCCTGAATATATTCAGGAAAAAACGCATACGCCCTTTTTGGCCAACCAAGCAACCTGGAAACGCAAATCAGCGCTACAAAGAAGACTCGCTACCCATCGGTCAAAAGGGGCATGCTGAAAAAAGTCTCAAAACCAGAAATGCAGGACAGGCCATGGAGAAATGGGAGCCTTGCTACACTGATGGGCGGGATGTAAACTGCCAACAGCCACTCTGAAGAAGTGTATGGTGTGTCCTGAAACATCTAAAAAACACAGCTTAGAGAGCATAGGGCACTTCCACTCATGGGGGTATAAATTGGGAAAATGAAAACTCAGCAAGACACAAGCACCCCAAAGTTTAGGGCTGCTCTGTTGACAAGGACCTCCACTTCATTCCACCTTCAATATCCCAGGAAAGAGAAAAATGGATAAAGAAGTTGTGGTCCTTATGTACAATGGAATATCACTCAGCCATGAAATCAATGTCATAAGGCTAGTAGCAGCATGATGAGTGGATTTAGGTACGACGATTCTAAGTGAAATAAGTCACACAGAAAAGGACACTTCTCATAAGGTATCACTTATAGAGGGAATGTAAAAACCGTTACACTTGAACTGAATTACAAAACAGAACAGAGTCACACATGCAGAAAACACACTATGGCTGCTTAACGGGAAAGGTGAGGTGGGGTGATACATAAAACAAGGGTATCAAATTAGCTCAGATACCGTTCCATAAACCCAATATGTAATAGACAAGACCTACTCCTTGCTCAGAGAACTGGACTCAACACGCCCTATTCACCGCACAAGAATATATCTGACTAGTAATAATCTTAAAACCTATGTATTGATATCTCTCTGTTAGTGTGTCAAGTGGGTGTAAAGCGGCATAAACACAGCAGTGAAAAGCAGCTAAACCCCATTATAAAAATAAATTACTTTTACAAACCCATGAAACAAAGACAGTGAAAGAGAGAGAAATTCTTACACAATGCGTTCAGGGGCTGTGATGCAACCTGGATTGACCATATCTAGACCCACAGCTGGATGAGACATAAGGGTGGACACTCTTGGGGCTGAGAGGTTTGGTGAGGTTGGGTGAGCAAACGCAGACCCTTTCAAGTAATACTGCGTGGTACCCATCGCATGGGTCCCAAATCTCCAGGTTCAAGGCCATATTCCTACATCGAAACCATGCATGAGAAAACAAAAAGTTGGTACACCATGTGATGGGGAAAGGTTTCTAAAACTCACCTCATTTCTCTTCTCCTTGTGCCCGGGTTCGCCATTCCAGCTGCTTTACTAACAATCTCCCTACTTGGAGCATCAGCACCTTTAACCTCCTGTTCCGTACAGGTTGCAATTTGTCCTGAGGATGAACGGGTAGACGGGGAACCAGTGAGAGACTAGCTCTTGGTGTTGGGACAGGCACAGGTCACTCTATTTTCCCATCAGGAAGAAGAATTAACCACAGGCTCACCATGACCCCGGAACCAGAACAGGGCCTGAAGCCATCCTGCGCTTTTGCGGCCTGCTCCCAAAAAAGCGAGTTGTAAAATGGAGCTTCAGGGCACTGCAAATCACAAACCTGCAGAGTTATAAATGACAACTCTCGTCCACAAATATATTGAGGGAAGGCAAAGAAGAGGATTTGAAATCAAGGCAGAATTGCAGGAAACAGATTTCAGGAGGTAGATTCGAATCGCCTTTAAAGCACATGAAAAGCGGCAAAACGTTGACAATGATGCCCTTGGCCAAAAAGGGCGTATGCGTTTTTTCCTGAATATATTCAGGAAAAAACGCATACGCCCTTTTTGGCCAACCAAGCAACCTGGAAAGGCAAATCAGCGCTACAAAGAAGACTCGCTACCCATCGGTCAAAAGGGCCATGCTGAAAAAAGTCTCAAAACCAGAAATGCAGGACAGGCCATGGAGAAATGGGAGCCTTGCTACACTGATGGGCGGGATGTAAATTGTCAACAGCCACTCTGAAGATGTGTATGGTGTGTCCTGAAACATCTAAAAAACACAGCTTAGAGAGCATAGGGCACTTCCACTCATGGGGGTATAAATTGGGAAACTGAAAACTCAGCAAGACACAAGCACCCCAAAGTTTAGGGCTGCTCTGTTGACAAGGACCTCCACTTCATTCCACCTTCAATATCCCAGGAAAGAGAAAAATGGATAAAGAAGTTGTGGTCCTTATGTACAATGGAATATCACTCAGCCATGAAATCAATGTCATAAGGCTAGTAGCAGCATGATGAGTGGATTTAGGTACGACGATTCTAAGTGAAATAAGTCACACAGAAAAGGACACTTCTCATAAGGTATCACTTATAGAGGGAATGTAAAAACCATTACACTTGAACTGAATTACAAAACAGAACAGAGTCACACATGCAGAAAACACACTATGGCTGCTTAACGGGAAAGGTGAGGTGGGGTGATACATAAAACAAGGGTTTCAAATTAGCTCAGATACCGTTCCATAAACCCAATATGTAATAGACAAGACCTACTCCTTGCTCAGAGAACTGGACTCAACACGCCCTATTCACCGCACAAGAATATATCTGACTAGTAATAATCTTAAAACCTCTGTATTGATATCTCTCTGTTAGTGTGTCAAGTGGGTATAAAGCGGCATAAACACAGCAGTGAAAAGCAGCTAAACCCCGTTATAAAAATAAATTACTTCGAAAAACCCATGAAACAAAGACAGTGAAAGAGAGAGAAATTCTTACACAATGCATTCAGGGGCTGTGATGCAACCTGGATTGACCATATCTAGACCCACAGCTGGATGAGACATAAGGGTGGACACTCTTGGGGCTGAGAGGTTTGGTGAGGTTGGGTGAGCAAACGAAGACCCTTTAAAGTAATACTGTGTGGTACCCGTCGCATGGGTCCCAAATCTCCAGGTTCAAGGGCATATTCCTACATCGAAAACATGCATGAGAAAACAAAAAGATGGTACATCATGTGATGGGGAAAGGTTTCTAAAACGCACCTCATTTCTCTTCTCCTTGTGCCCGGGTTCGCCATTCCAGCCACTTTACTAACAATCTCCCTACTTGGAGCATCAGCACCTTTAACCTCCTTTCCATACAGGTTGCAATTGGTCCTGAGGATGAACGGGTAGACGGGGGACCAGTGAGAGACTAGCTCTTGGTTTTGGGACAGGCACAGGTCACTCTATTTTACCATCAGGAAGAAGAATTAACCAGAGGCTCATCCTCCCCCCCGGAACCAGAACAGGTCCTGAAGCCATCCTGCGCTTTTGCGGCCAGCTCCCAAAAAAAAGAGTTGTAAAATGGAGCTTCAGGGCACTGCAATTCACAAACCTGCAGAGTTATAAATGATAACTCTCGTCCACAAATATATTGAGGGAAGGCAAAGAAGAGGATTTGAAATCAAGGCAGAATTGCAGGAAACAGATTTCAGGAGGTAGATTCGAATCGCCTTTAAAGCACATGAAAAGCGGCAAAACGTTGACAATGATGCCCTTGGCCAAAAAGGGCGTATGCGTTTTTTCCTGAATATATTCAGGAAAAAACGCATACGCCCTTTTTGGCCAACCAAGCAACCTGGAAACGCAAATCAGCGCTACAAAGAAGACTCGCTACCCATCGGTCAAAAGGGGCATGCTGAAAAAAGTCTCAAAACCAGAAATGCAGGACAGGCCATGGAGAAATGGGAGCCTTGCTACACTGATGGGCGGGATGTAAACTGCCAACAGCCACTCTGAAGAAGTGTATGGTGTGTCCTGAAACATCTAAAAAACACAGCTTAGAGAGCATAGGGCACTTCCACTCATGGGGGTATAAATTGGGAAAATGAAAACTCAGCAAGACACAAGCACCCCAAAGTTTAGGGCTGCTCTGTTGACAAGGACCTCCACTTCATTCCACCTTCAATATCCCAGGAAAGAGAAAAATGGATAAAGAAGTTGTGGTCCTTATGTACAATGGAATATCACTCAGCCATGAAATCAATGTCATAAGGCTAGTAGCAGCATGATGAGTGGATTTAGGTACGACGATTCTAAGTGAAATAAGTCACACAGAAAAGGACACTTCTCATAAGGTATCACTTATAGAGGGAATGTAAAAACCGTTACACTTGAACTGAATTACAAAACAGAACAGAGTCACACATGTAGAAAACACACTATGGCTGCTTAACGGGAAAGGTGAGGTGGGGTGATACATAAAACAAGGGTATCAAATTAGCTCAGATACCGTTCCATAAACCCAATATGTAATAGACAAGACCTACTCCTTGCTCAGAGAACTGGACTCAACACGCCCTATTCACCGCACAAGAATATATCTGACTAGTAATAATCTTAAAACCTATGTATTGATATCTCTCTGTTAGTGTGTCAAGTGGGTGTAAAGCGGCATAAACACAGCAGTGAAAAGCAGCTAAACCCCATTATAAAAATAAATTACTTTTACAAACCCATGAAACAAAGACAGTGAAAGAGAGAGAAATTCTTACACAATGCGTTCAGGGGCTGTGATGCAACCTGGATTGACCATATCTAGACCCACAGCTGGATGAGACATAAGGGTGGACACTCTTGGGGCTGAGAGGTTTGGTGAGGTTGGGTGAGCAAACGCAGACCCTTTAAAGTAATACTGCGTGGTACCCATCGCATGGGTCCCAAATCTCCAGGTTCAAGGCCATATTCCTACATCGAAACCATGCATGAGAAAACAAAAAGTTGGTACACCATGTGATGGGGAAAGGTTTCTAAAACTCACCTCATTTCTCTTCTCCTTGTGCCCGGGTTCGCCATTCCAGCTGCTTTACTAACAATCTCCCTACTTGGAGCATCAGCACCTTTAACCTCCTGTTCCGTACAGGTTGCAATTTGTCCTGAGGATGAACGGGTAGACGGGGAACCAGTGAGAGACTAGCTCTTGGTGTTGGGACAGGCACAGGTCACTCTATTTTCCCATCAGGAAGAAGAATTAACCACAGGCTCACCATGACCCCGGAACCAGAACAGGGCCTGAAGCCATCCTGCGCTTTTGCGGCCAGCTCCCAAAAAAGCGAGTTGTAAAATGGAGCTTCAGGGCACTGCAAATCACAAACCTGCAGAGTTATAAATGACAACTCTCGTCCACAAATATATTGAGGGAAGGCAAAGAAGAGGATTTGAAATCAAGGCAGAATTGCAGGAAACAGATTTCAGGAGGTAGATTCGAATCGCCTTTAAAGCACATGAAAAGCGGCAAAACGTTGACAATGATGCCCTTGGCCAAAAAGGGCGTATGCGTTTTTTCCTGAATATATTCAGGAAAAAACGCATACGCCCTTTTTGGCCAACCAAGCAACCTGGAAAGGCAAATCAGCGCTACAAAGAAGACTCGCTACCCATCGGTCAAAAGGGCCATGCTGAAAAAAGTCTCAAAACCAGAAATGCAGGACAGGCCATGGAGAAATGGGAGCCTTGCTACACTGATGGGCGGGATGTAAATTGTCAACAGCCACTCTGAAGATGTGTATGGTGTGTCCTGAAACATCTAAAAAACACAGCTTAGAGAGCATAGGGCACTTCCACTCATGGGGGTATAAATTGGGAAACTGAAAACTCAGCAAGACACAAGCACCCCAAAGTTTAGGGCTGCTCTGTTGACAAGGACCTCCACTTCATTCCACCTTCAATATCCCAGGAAAGAGAAAAATGGATAAAGAAGTTGTGGTCCTTATGTACAATGGAATATCACTCAGCCATGAAATCAATGTCATAAGGCTAGTATCAGCATGATGAGTGGATTTAGGTACGACGATTCTAAGTGAAATAAGTCACACAGAAAAGGACACTTCTCATAAGGTATCACTTATAGAGGGAATGTAAAAACCATTACACTTGAACTGAATTACAAAACAGAACAGAGTCACACATGCAGAAAACACACTATGGCTGCTTAACGGGAAAGGTGAGGTGGGGTGATACATAAAACAAGGGTTTCAAATTAGCTCAGATACCGTTCCATAAACCCAATATGTAATAGACAAGACCTACTCCTTGCTCAGAGAACTGGACTCAACACGCCCTATTCACCGCACAAGAATATATCTGACTAGTAATAATCTTAAAACCTCTGTATTGATATCTCTCTGTTAGTGTGTCAAGTGGGTGTAAAGCGGCATAAACACAGCAGTGAAAAGCAGCTAAACCCCATTATAAAAATAAATTACTTCGAAAAACCCATGAAACAAAGACAGTGAAAGAGAGAGAAATTCTTACACAATGCATTCAGGGGCTGTGATGCAACCTGGATTGACCATATCTAGACCCACAGCTGGATGAGACATAAGGGTGGACACTCTTGGGGCTGAGAGGTTTGGTGAGGTTGGGTGAGCAAACGCAGACCCTTTAAAGTAATACTGTGTGGTACCCATCGCATGGGTCCCAAATCTCCAGGTTCAAGGGCATATTCCTACATCGAAAACATGCATGAGAAAACAAAAAGATGGTACATCATGTGATGGGGAAAGGTTTCTAAAACGCACCTCATTTCTCTTCTCCTTGTGCCCGGGTTCGCCATTCCAGCCGCTTTACTAACAATCTCCCTACTTGGAGCATCAGCACCTTTAACCTCCTTTCCATACAGGTTGCAATTGGTCCTGAGGATGAACGGGTAGACGGGGGACCAGTGAGAGACTAGCTCTTGGTTTTGGGACAGGCACAGGTCACTCTATTTTCCCATCAGGAAGAAGAATTAACCAGAGGCTCATCCTCCCCCCCGGAACCAGAACAGGTCCTGAAGCCATCCTGCGCTTTTGCGGCCAGCTCCCAAAAAAAAGAGTTGTAAAATGGAGCTTCAGGGCACTGCAATTCACAAACCTGCAGAGTTATAAATGATAACTCTCGTCCACAAATATATTGAGGGAAGGCAAAGAAGAGGATTTGAAATCAAGGCAGAATTGCAGGAAACAGATTTCAGGAGGTAGATTCGAATCGCCTTTAAAGAACATGAAAAGCGGCAAAACGTTGACAATGATGCCCTTGGCCAAAAAGGGCGTATGCGTTTTTTCCTGAATATATTCAGGAGGAAACGCATACGCCCTTTTTGGCCAACCAAGCAACCTGGAAAGGCAAATCAGCGCTACAAAGAAGACTCGCTACCCATCGGTCAAAAGGGCCATGCTGAAAAACCTGTCAAAACCAGAAATGCAGGACAGGCCATGGAGAAATGGGAGCCTTACTACACTGATGGGCGGGATGTAACTTGCCAACAGCCACTCTGGAGAAGTGTACGGTGTGTCCTGAAACATCTAAAAAACACAGCTTAGAGAGCATAGGGCACTTCCACTCATGGGGGTATAAATTGGGAAAATGAAAAATCAGCAAGACACAAGCACCCCAAAGTTTAGGGCTGCTCTGTTGACAAGGACCTCCACTTCATTCCACCTTCAATATCCCAGGAAAGAGAAAAATGGATAAAGAAGTTGTGGTCCTTATGTACAATGGAATATCACTCAGCCATGAAATCAATGTCATAAGGCTAGTAGCAGCATGATGAGTGGATTTAGGTACGACGATTCTAAGTGAAATAAGTCACACAGAAAAGGACACTTCTCATAAGGTATCACTTATAGAGGGAATGTAAAAACTGTTACACTTGAACTGAATTACAAAACAGAACAGAATCACACATGCAGAAAACACACTATGGCTGCTTAACGGGAAAGGGGAGGTGGGGTGATACATAAAACAAGGGTATCAAATTAGCTCAGTTACCGTTCCATAAACCCAATATGTAATAGACAAGACCTACTCCTTGCTCAGAGAACTGGACTCAACACGCCCTATTCACCGCACAAGAATATATCTGACTAGTAATAATCTTAAAACCTATGTATTGATATCTCTCTGTTAGTGTGTCAAGTGGGTGTAAAGCGGCATAAACACAGCAGTGAAAAGCAGCTAAACCCCATTATAAAAATAAATTACTTTGAAAAACCCATGAAACAAAGACAGTGAAAGAGAGAGAAATTCTTACACAATGCGTTCAGGGACTGTGATGCAACCTGGATTGAACATATCTAGACCCACAGCTGGATGAGACATAAGGGTGGACACTCTTGGGGCTGAGAGGTTTGGTGAGGTTGGGTGAGCAAACGCAGACCCTTTCAAGTAATACTGCGTGGTACCCATCGCATGGGTCCCAAATCTCCAGGTTCAAGGCCATATTCCTACATCGAAACCATGCATGAGAAAACAAAAAGTTGGTACACCATGTGATGGGGAAAGGTTTCTAAAACTCACCTCATTTCTCTTCTCCTTGTGCCCGGGTTCGCCATTCCAGCTGCTTTACTAACAATCTCCCTACTTGGAGCATCAGCACCTTTAACCTCCTGTTCCGTACAGGTTGCAATTTGTCCTGAGGATGAACGGGTAGACGGGGAACCAGTGAGAGACTAGCTCTTGGTGTTGGGACAGGCACAGGTCACTCTATTTTCCCATCAGGAAGAAGAATTAACCACAGGCTCACCATGACCCCGGAACCAGAACAGGGCCTGAAGCCATCCTGCGCTTTTGCGGCCAGCTCCCAAAAAAGCGAGTTGTAAAATGGAGCTTCAGGGCACTGCAAATCACAAACCTGCAGAGTTATAAATGACAACTCTCGTCCACAAATATATTGAGGGAAGGCAAAGAAGAGGATTTGAAATCAAGGCAGAATTGCAGGAAACAGATTTCAGGAGGTAGATTCGAATCGCCTTAAAAGCACATGAAAAGCGGCAAAACGTTGACAATGATGCCCTTGGCCAAAAAGGGCGTATGCGTTTTTTCCTGAATATATTCAGGAAAAAACGCATACGCCCTTTTTGGCCAACCAAGCAACCTGGAAAGGCAAATCAGCGCTACAAAGAAGACTCGCTACCCATCGGTCAAAAGGGGCATGCTGAAAAAAGTCTCAAAACCAGAAATGCAGGACAGGCCATGGAGAAATGGGAGCCTTGCTACACTGATGGGCGGGATGTAAATTGCCAACAGCCACTCTGGAGAAGTGTACGGTGAGTCCTGAAACATCTAAAAAACACAGCTTAGAGAGCATAGGGCACTTCCACTCATGGGGGTATAAATTGGGAAAATGAAAAATCAGCAAGACACAAGCACCCCAAAGTTGAGGGCTGCTCTGTTGACAAGGACCTCCACTTCGTTCCACCTTCAATATCCCAGGAAAGAGAAAAATGGATAAAGAAGTTGTGGTCCTTATGTACAATGGAATATCACTCAGCCATGAAATCAATGTCATAAGGCTAGTAGCAGCATGATGAGTGGATTTAGGTACGACGATTCTAAGTGAAATAAGTCACACAGAAAAGGACACTTCTCATAAGGTATCACTGATAGAGGGAATGTAAAAAGCGTTACACTTGAACTGAATTACAAAACAGAACAGAGTCACACATGCAGAAAACACACTATGGCTGCTTAACGGGAAAGGTGAGGTGGGGTGATACATAAAACAAGGGTTTCAAATTAGCTCAGATACCGTTCCATAAACCCAATATGTAATAGACAAGACCTACTCCTTGCTCAGAGAACTGGACTCAACACGCCCTATTCACCGCACAAGAATATATCTGACTAGTAATAATCTTAAAACCTATGTATTGATATCTCTCTGTTAGTGTGTCAAGTGGGTGTAAAGCGGCATAAATACAGCAGTGAAAAGCAACTAAACCCCATTATAAAAATAAATTACTTTTACAAACCCATGAAACAAAGACAGTGAAAGAGAGAGAAATTCTTACACAATGCGTTCAGGGGCTGTGATGCAACCTGGATTGACCATATCTAGACCCACAGCTGGATGAGACATAAGGGTGGACACTCTTGGGGCTGAGAGGTTTGGTGAGGTTGGGTGAGCAAACGCAGACCCTTTAAAGTAATACTGCGTGGTACCCATGCCATGGGTCCCAAATCACCAGGTTCAAGGGCATCTTCCTACATCGAAAACATGCATGAGAAAACAAAAAGGTGGTACACCATGTGATGCGGAAAGATATCTAAAACGCACCTCATTTCTCATCTCCTTGTGCCCGGGTTCGCCATTCCAGCCTCTTTACTAGCAATCTCCTTACGTGGAGGATCAGCACCTTTAACCTCCTGTTCCGTACAGGTTGCAATTTGTCCTGAGGATGAACGGGAAGACGGGGAACCAGTGAGAGACTAGCTCTTGGTGTTGGGACAGGCACAGGTCACTCTATTTTCCCATCAGGAAGAAGAATTAACCACAGGCTCATCATCCCCCCCAGAACCAGAACAGGGCCTGAAGCCATCCAGTGCTTTTGCGGCCAGCTCCCAAAAAAGCGAGTTGTTAAATGGAGCTTCAGGGCACTGCAATTCACAAACCTGCAAAGTTATAAATGATAACTCTCGTCCACAAATATATTGAGGCAAGGCAAAGAAGAGGATTTGAAATCAAGGCAGAATTGCAGGAAACAGATTTCAGGAGGTAGATTCGAATCGCCTTTAAAGCACATGAAAAGCGGCAAAACGTTGACAATGATGCCCTTGGCCAAAAAGGGCGAATGCGTTTTTTCCTGAATATATTCAGGAAAAAACGCATACGCCCTTTTTGGCCAACCAAGCAACCTGGAAAGGCAAATCAGGGCTACAAAGAAGACTCGCAACCCATCGGTCAAAAGGGGCATGCTGAAAAAAGTCTCAAAACCAGAAATGCAGGACAGGCCATGGAGAAATGGGAGCCTTGCTACACTGATGGGCGGGATGTAAATTGCCAACAGCCACTCTGGAGAAGTGTACGGTGTGTCCTGAAACATCTAAAAAACACAGCTTAGAGAGCATAGGGCACTTCCACTCATGGGGGTATAAATTGGGAAAATGAAAAATCAGCAAGACAAAAGCACCCCAAAGTTTAGGGCTGCTCTGTTGACAAGGACCTCCACTACATTCCACCTTCAATATCCCAGGAAAGAGAAAAATGGATAAAGAAGTTGTGGTCCTTATGTACAATTGAATATCACTCAGCCATGAAATCAATGTCATAAGGCTAGTAGCAGCATGATGAGTGGATTTAGGTACGATGATTCTAAGTGAAATAAGTCACACAGAAAAGGACACTTCTCATAAGGTATCACTGATAGAGGGAATGTAAAAAGCGTTACACTTGAACTGAATTACAAAACAGAACAGAGTCACACATGCAGAAAACACACTATGGCTGCTTAACGGGAAAGGTGAGGTGGGGTGATACATAAAACAAGGGTTTCAAATTAGCTCAGATACCGTTCCATAAACCCAATATGTAATAGACAAGACCTACTCCTTGCTCAGAGAACTGGACTCAACACGCCCTATTCACCGCACAAGAATATATCTGACTAGTAATAATCTTAAAACCTATGTATTGATATGTCACTGTTAGTGTGTCAAGTGGGTGTAAAGCGGCATAAACACAGCCGTGAAAAGCAGCTAAACCCCATTATGAAAATAAATTACTTTTACAAACCCATGAAACAAAGACAGTGAAAGAGAGAGAAATTCTTACACAATGCGTTCAGGGGCTGTGATGCAACCAGGATTGACCATAACTAGACGCACAGCTGGATGAGACATAAGGGTGGACACTCTTGGGGCTGAGAGGTTTGGTGAGATTGGGTGAGCAAACGCAGACCCTTTCAAGTAATACTGCGTGGTACCCATCGCATGGGTCCCAAATCTCCAGGTTCAAGGGCATCTTCCTACATCGAAAACATGCATGAGAAACCCAGAAGATGGTACACCATGTGATGGGGAAAGATATCTAAAACGCACCTCATTTCTCATCTCCTTGTGCCCGGGTTCGCCATTCCAGCCACTTTACTAGCAATCTCCTTACGTGGAGCATCAGCACCTTTAACCTCCTGTTCCGTACAGGTTGCAATTTGTCCTGAGGATGAACGGGAAGACGGGGAACCAGTGAGAGACTAGCTCTTGGTGTTGGGACAGGCACAGGTCACTCTATTTTCCCATCAGGAAGAAGAATTAACCACAGGCTCATCATCCCCCCCGGAACCAGCACAGGGCCTGAAGCCATCCAGTGCTTTTGCGGCCAGTTCCCAAAAAAGCGAGTTGTAAAATGGAGCTTCAGGGCACTGCAATTCACAAAACTGCAGAGTTATAAATGATAACTCTCGTCCACAAATATATTGAGGGAAGGCAAAGAAGAGGATTTGAAATCAAGGCAGAATTGCAGGAAACAGATTTCAGGAGGTAGATTCGAATCGCCATTAAAGCACATGAAAAGCGGCAAAACGTTGACAATGATGCCCTTGGCCAAAAAGGGCGTATGCGTATTTTCTTGAATATATTCAGGAAAAAACGCATACGGCCTTTTTGGCCAACCAAGCAACCTGGAAAGGCAAATCAGCGCTACAGAGAAGTCTCGCTTCCCATCGGTCAAAAGGGCCATGCTGAAAAAAGTGTCAAAACCAGAAATGCAGGACAGGCCATGGAGAAATGGGAGCCTTGCTACACTGATGGGCGGGATGTAAATTGCCAACAGCCACTCTGGAGAAGTGTACGGTGTGTCCTGAAACATCTGAAAAACACAGCTTAGAGAGCATAGGGCACTTCCACTCATGGGGGTATAAATTGGGAAAATGAAAAATCAGCAAGACACAAGCACCCCAAAGTTTAGGGCTGCTCTGTTGACAAGGACCTCCACTTCATTCCACCTTAAATATCCAAGGAAAGAGAAAAATGGATAAAGAAGTTGTGGTCCTTATGTACAATGGAATATCACTCAGCCATGAAATCAATGTCATAAGGTTAGTAGCAGCATGATGAGTGGATTTAGGTACGACGATTCTAAGTGAAATAAGTCACACAGAAAAGGACACTTCTCATAAGGTATCACTTATAGAGGGAATGTAAAAACCGTTACACTTGAACTGAATTACAAAACAGAACAGAGTCACACATGCAGAAAACACACTATGGCTGCTTAACGGGAAAGGTGAGGTGGGGTGATACATAAAACAAGGGTATCAAATTAGCTCAGATACCGTTCCATAAACCCAATATGTAATAGACAAGACCTACTCCTTGCTCAGAGAACTGGACTCAACACGCCCTATTCACCGCACAAGAATATATCTGACTAGTAATAATCTTAAAACCTATGTATTGATATCTCTCTGTTAGTGTGTCAAGTGGGTGTAAAGCGGCATAAACACAGCAGTGAAAAGCAGCTAAACCCCATTATAAAAATAAATTACTTTTACAAACCCATGAAACAAAGACAGTGAAAGAGAGAGAAATTCTTACACAATGCGTTCAGGGGCTGTGATGCAACCTGGATTGACCATATCTAGACCCACAGCTGGATGAGACATAAGGGTGGACACTCTTGGGGCTGAGAGGTTTGGTGAGGTTGGGTGAGCAAACGCAGACCCTTTCAAGTAATACTGCGTGGTACCCATCGCATGGGTCCCAAATCTCCAGGTTCAAGGCCATATTCCTACATCGAAACCATGCATGAGAAAACAAAAAGTTGGTACACCATGTGATGGGGAAAGGTTTCTAAAACTCACCTCATTTCTCTTCTCCTTGTGCCCGGGTTCGCCATTCCAGCTGCTTTACTAACAATCTCCCTACTTGGAGCATCAGCACCTTTAACCTCCTGTTCCGTACAGGTTGCAATTTGTCCTGAGGATGAACGGGTAGACGGGGAACCAGTGAGAGACTAGCTCTTGGTGTTGGGACAGGCACAGGTCACTCTATTTTCCCATCAGGAAGAAGAATTAACCACAGGCTCACCATGACCCCGGAACCAGAACAGGGCCTGAAGCCATCCTGCGCTTTTGCGGCCTGCTCCCAAAAAAGCGAGTTGTAAAATGGAGCTTCAGGGCACTGCAAATCACAAACCTGCAGAGTTATAAATGACAACTCTCGTCCACAAATATATTGAGGGAAGGCAAAGAAGAGGATTTGAAATCAAGGCAGAATTGCAGGAAACAGATTTCAGGAGGTAGATTCGAATCGCCTTTAAAGCACATGAAAAGCGGCAAAACGTTGACAATGATGCCCTTGGCCAAAAAGGGCGTATGCGTTTTTTCCTGAATATATTCAGGAAAAAACGCATACGCCCTTTTTGGCCAACCAAGCAACCTGGAAAGGCAAATCAGCGCTACAAAGAAGACTCGCTACCCATCGGTCAAAAGGGCCATGCTGAAAAAAGTCTCAAAACCAGAAATGCAGGACAGGCCATGGAGAAATGGGAGCCTTGCTACACTGATGGGCGGGATGTAAATTGTCAACAGCCACTCTGAAGATGTGTATGGTGTGTCCTGAAACATCTAAAAAACACAGCTTAGAGAGCATAGGGCACTTCCACTCATGGGGGTATAAATTGGGAAACTGAAAACTCAGCAAGACACAAGCACCCCAAAGTTTAGGGCTGCTCTGTTGACAAGGACCTCCACTTCATTCCACCTTCAATATCCCAGGAAAGAGAAAAATGGATAAAGAAGTTGTGGTCCTTATGTACAATGGAATATCACTCAGCCATGAAATCAATGTCATAAGGCTAGTAGCAGCATGATGAGTGGATTTAGGTACGACGATTCTAAGTGAAATAAGTCACACAGAAAAGGACACTTCTCATAAGGTATCACTTATAGAGGGAATGTAAAAACCATTACACTTGAACTGAATTACAAAACAGAACAGAGTCACACATGCAGAAAACACACTATGGCTGCTTAACGGGAAAGGTGAGGTGGGGTGATACATAAAACAAGGGTTTCAAATTAGCTCAGATACCGTTCCATAAACCCAATATGTAATAGACAAGACCTACTCCTTGCTCAGAGAACTGGACTCAACACGCCCTATTCACCGCACAAGAATATATCTGACTAGTAATAATCTTAAAACCTCTGTATTGATATCTCTCTGTTAGTGTGTCAAGTGGGTATAAAGCGGCATAAACACAGCAGTGAAAAGCAGCTAAACCCCGTTATAAAAATAAATTACTTCGAAAAACCCATGAAACAAAGACAGTGAAAGAGAGAGAAATTCTTACACAATGCATTCAGGGGCTGTGATGCAACCTGGATTGACCATATCTAGACCCACAGCTGGATGAGACATAAGGGTGGACACTCTTGGGGCTGAGAGGTTTGGTGAGGTTGGGTGAGCAAACGAAGACCCTTTAAAGTAATACTGTGTGGTACCCGTCGCATGGGTCCCAAATCTCCAGGTTCAAGGGCATATTCCTACATCGAAAACATGCATGAGAAAACAAAAAGATGGTACATCATGTGATGGGGAAAGGTTTCTAAAACGCACCTCATTTCTCTTCTCCTTGTGCCCGGGTTCGCCATTCCAGCCACTTTACTAACAATCTCCCTACTTGGAGCATCAGCACCTTTAACCTCCTTTCCATACAGGTTGCAATTGGTCCTGAGGATGAACGGGTAGACGGGGGACCAGTGAGAGACTAGCTCTTGGTTTTGGGACAGGCACAGGTCACTCTATTTTACCATCAGGAAGAAGAATTAACCAGAGGCTCATCCTCCCCCCCGGAACCAGAACAGGTCCTGAAGCCATCCTGCGCTTTTGCGGCCAGCTCCCAAAAAAAAGAGTTGTAAAATGGAGCTTCAGGGCACTGCAATTCACAAACCTGCAGAGTTATAAATGATAACTCTCGTCCACAAATATATTGAGGGAAGGCAAAGAAGAGGATTTGAAATCAAGGCAGAATTGCAGGAAACAGATTTCAGGAGGTAGATTCGAATCGCCTTTAAAGCACATGAAAAGCGGCAAAACGTTGACAATGATGCCCTTGGCCAAAAAGGGCGTATGCGTTTTTTCCTGAATATATTCAGGAAAAAACGCATACGCCCTTTTTGGCCAACCAAGCAACCTGGAAACGCAAATCAGCGCTACAAAGAAGACTCGCTACCCATCGGTCAAAAGGGGCATGCTGAAAAAAGTCTCAAAACCAGAAATGCAGGACAGGCCATGGAGAAATGGGAGCCTTGCTACACTGATGGGCGGGATGTAAACTGCCAACAGCCACTCTGAAGAAGTGTATGGTGTGTCCTGAAACATCTAAAAAACACAGCTTAGAGAGCATAGGGCACTTCCACTCATGGGGGTATAAATTGGGAAAATGAAAACTCAGCAAGACACAAGCACCCCAAAGTTTAGGGCTGCTCTGTTGACAAGGACCTCCACTTCATTCCACCTTCAATATCCCAGGAAAGAGAAAAATGGATAAAGAAGTTGTGGTCCTTATGTACAATGGAATATCACTCAGCCATGAAATCAATGTCATAAGGCTAGTAGCAGCATGATGAGTGGATTTAGGTACGACGATTCTAAGTGAAATAAGTCACACAGAAAAGGACACTTCTCATAAGGTATCACTTATAGAGGGAATGTAAAAACCGTTACACTTGAACTGAATTACAAAACAGAACAGAGTCACACATGTAGAAAACACACTATGGCTGCTTAACGGGAAAGGTGAGGTGGGGTGATACATAAAACAAGGGTATCAAATTAGCTCAGATACCGTTCCATAAACCCAATATGTAATAGACAAGACCTACTCCTTGCTCAGAGAACTGGACTCAACACGCCCTATTCACCGCACAAGAATATATCTGACTAGTAATAATCTTAAAACCTATGTATTGATATCTCTCTGTTAGTGTGTCAAGTGGGTGTAAAGCGGCATAAACACAGCAGTGAAAAGCAGCTAAACCCCATTATAAAAATAAATTACTTTTACAAACCCATGAAACAAAGACAGTGAAAGAGAGAGAAATTCTTACACAATGCGTTCAGGGGCTGTGATGCAACCTGGATTGACCATATCTAGACCCACAGCTGGATGAGACATAAGGGTGGACACTCTTGGGGCTGAGAGGTTTGGTGAGGTTGGGTGAGCAAACGCAGACCCTTTAAAGTAATACTGCGTGGTACCCATCGCATGGGTCCCAAATCTCCAGGTTCAAGGCCATATTCCTACATCGAAACCATGCATGAGAAAACAAAAAGTTGGTACACCATGTGATGGGGAAAGGTTTCTAAAACTCACCTCATTTCTCTTCTCCTTGTGCCCGGGTTCGCCATTCCAGCTGCTTTACTAACAATCTCCCTACTTGGAGCATCAGCACCTTTAACCTCCTGTTCCGTACAGGTTGCAATTTGTCCTGAGGATGAACGGGTAGACGGGGAACCAGTGAGAGACTAGCTCTTGGTGTTGGGACAGGCACAGGTCACTCTATTTTCCCATCAGGAAGAAGAATTAACCACAGGCTCACCATGACCCCGGAACCAGAACAGGGCCTGAAGCCATCCTGCGCTTTTGCGGCCAGCTCCCAAAAAAGCGAGTTGTAAAATGGAGCTTCAGGGCACTGCAAATCACAAACCTGCAGAGTTATAAATGACAACTCTCGTCCACAAATATATTGAGGGAAGGCAAAGAAGAGGATTTGAAATCAAGGCAGAATTGCAGGAAACAGATTTCAGGAGGTAGATTCGAATCGCCTTTAAAGCACATGAAAAGCGGCAAAACGTTGACAATGATGCCCTTGGCCAAAAAGGGCGTATGCGTTTTTTCCTGAATATATTCAGGAAAAAACGCATACGCCCTTTTTGGCCAACCAAGCAACCTGGAAAGGCAAATCAGCGCTACAAAGAAGACTCGCTACCCATCGGTCAAAAGGGCCATGCTGAAAAAAGTCTCAAAACCAGAAATGCAGGACAGGCCATGGAGAAATGGGAGCCTTGCTACACTGATGGGCGGGATGTAAATTGTCAACAGCCACTCTGAAGATGTGTATGGTGTGTCCTGAAACATCTAAAAAACACAGCTTAGAGAGCATAGGGCACTTCCACTCATGGGGGTATAAATTGGGAAACTGAAAACTCAGCAAGACACAAGCACCCCAAAGTTTAGGGCTGCTCTGTTGACAAGGACCTCCACTTCATTCCACCTTCAATATCCCAGGAAAGAGAAAAATGGATAAAGAAGTTGTGGTCCTTATGTACAATGGAATATCACTCAGCCATGAAATCAATGTCATAAGGCTAGTATCAGCATGATGAGTGGATTTAGGTACGACGATTCTAAGTGAAATAAGTCACACAGAAAAGGACACTTCTCATAAGGTATCACTTATAGAGGGAATGTAAAAACCATTACACTTGAACTGAATTACAAAACAGAACAGAGTCACACATGCAGAAAACACACTATGGCTGCTTAACGGGAAAGGTGAGGTGGGGTGATACATAAAACAAGGGTTTCAAATTAGCTCAGATACCGTTCCATAAACCCAATATGTAATAGACAAGACCTACTCCTTGCTCAGAGAACTGGACTCAACACGCCCTATTCACCGCACAAGAATATATCTGACTAGTAATAATCTTAAAACCTCTGTATTGATATCTCTCTGTTAGTGTGTCAAGTGGGTGTAAAGCGGCATAAACACAGCAGTGAAAAGCAGCTAAACCCCATTATAAAAATAAATTACTTTTACAAACCCATGAAACAAAGACAGTGAAAGAGAGAGAAATTCTTACACAATGCGTTCAGGGGCTGTGATGCAACCTGGATTGACCATATCTAGACCCACAGCTGGATGAGACATAAGGGTGGACACTCTTGGGGCTGAGAGGTTTGGTGAGGTTGGGTGAGCAAACGCAGACCCTTTCAAGTAATACTGCGTGGTACCCATCGCATGGGTCCCAAATCTCCAGGTTCAAGGCCATATTCCTACATCGAAACCATGCATGAGAAAA